>NW_022994239.1:0-79082 GCF_012275295.1 Melopsittacus undulatus
TTTACACAGTGAAACGTTTAAACAGTTTGCACAACCAGACATACCACCAAACAGAAATGTTGCTGGGAGTCATGTGTTCAAACTATTTCAAAGGCGGCCCACTGCCTTTCCTGTCACAAATAATTTTTACACCAACATGACCTTCTGGATCGAACCTGGGCTGGAAAACAGGTCTGCTGACATGATGCACTAAGCTGTATGTCAGAACTCTGGTCCACAACCGATTTGCCTGCACTCGAGATGTGCGGGGGAGTCATCAGCACACACCATTTGCAGAGGCGGCACTGCCTTTCCTGTCACAACTAACTTTTACACATTCATGAGCTTATGGATTGAACCTGTGCTGGAAAACAGGTCTGCTTACATGCTGCTGAAAAGCAGCAATGTCAGAACTCTGCTCCACAACCGAATTGCCTGAACACAGAGATGTGGCTGGTAACCGTCAGTACTCATGTAAGCCTTTGAAATACAGACACTGCGCTTGATGCCAAAGATAAATTTTACTACTAAAACTTCATAGCAAAGAAGCCTGTGCTGTGAAATCAAATCCTGACCGGGTTTACACATGTGAAAACGTTTAAACAGTGTTGCACACCCGACATAATTGCACGGAGGGATGGTCCTGGAAGTCATCAGGACACACTATTTGCAAAGGTCGCACTGCCTTTCTGTCACAACTACTTCTACACCTACATGACCCTCTATATCGAACCTGTGCTGGAAAAAAATGTCTGCTGACAGGCTCACACAAGCAGCATGTCAGAAATCTGCTCCACAACCGAATTGCCAGCACTCAGAGATGGTGCTGGGAACCGTCATACGCATGTAAGCTTCGTAATAACGGCACTGCCCTTGATGCCACAAAAAATTTTAGTACTAAATGTTCATTGAAAGAAGCCTGGGCTGTGAAATCGAATCCTGATCTGGTCTGTACATGTAAAAACTTTTAAACAGTGTTGCACACCAGACATACCACCAAACAGAAATGTTGCTGGGGTCATGTGTTCAAACTATTTCCACTGGTCGCACTGCCTTTCCTGTCACAACTAACTTTTACACCAACATGACCTTCTGGATCGAACCTGTGCTGGAAAACAGGTCTGCTGACATGATGCACGTAAGCATCCATGTCAGAACTCTGCTCCACAACCCAATTGCCTTCACTGAGAGAATGTGCTGGGGGTCATCAGCACACACCATTTGCAACGGTGGCACTGCATTTCCTGTCACAACTAACTTTTACAATTACATGTGGCTCTGGATTGAACCTGTGCTGGAAAACAGGGCTGCTTACATGCTGCTGAAAAGCAGCAATGTCAGAACTCTGCTCCACAACCGAATTGCCTGAACACAGAGATGTGGCTGGTAACCGTCAGTACTCATGTAAGCTTTGAAATATAGACACTGCCCTTGATGCCAAAGATAAATTTTACTACTAAACTTCATAGCAAAGAACCCTGTGCTGTGAAATCAAATCCTGACCGGTTTACACAGTGAAAACGTTTAAACAGTGTTGCACACCAGACATACCACCAAACAGAAATGTTGCTGGGAGTCATGTGCTCAAACTATTTCCAAAGGCGGCACTGCCTTTCCTGTCACAAATAATTTTTACACCAACATGACCTTCTGGATCGAACCTGTGCTGGAAAACAGGTCTGCTGACATGCTGCACTCAAGCTGTAATGTCAGAACTCTGGTCCACAAGCGATTTGCCTGCACTCAGAGATCGTGCGGGGGAGTCATCAGCACACACCATTTGCAGAGGCGGCACTGCCTTTCCTGTCACAACTAACTTTTACACCTACATGAGCCTATGGATCGAACCTGTGCTGGAAAACAGGTCTGCTTACATGCTGCTGAAAAGCAGCAATGTCAGAACTCTGCTCCACAACCGAATTGCCTGAACACAGAGATGTGGCTGGTAACCGTCAGTACTCATGTAAGCTTTGAAATACAGACACTGCGCTTGATGCCAAAGATAAATTTTACTACTAAAACTTCATAGCAAAGAAGCCTGTGCTGTGAAATCAAATCCTGACCGGGTTTACACATGTGAAAACGTTTAAACAGTGTTGCACACCCGACATAATAGCACGGAGGGATGGTGCTGGAAGTCATCAGGACACACTATTTGCAAAGGTCGCACTGCCTTTCTGTCACAACTAACTTCTACACCTACATGACCCTCTATCGAACCTGTGCTGGAAAAAAGTGTCTGCTGACAGGCTCACACAAGCAGCAATGTCAGAAATCTGCTCCACAACCGAATTGCCAGCACTCAGAGATGGTGCTGGGAACCGTCAGTACGCATGTAAGCTTCGTAATAACGGCACTGCCCTTGATGCCACAAATAAATTTTAGTACTAAATGTTCATTGAAAAGAAGCCTGGGCTGTGAAATCGAATCCTGATCTGGTCTGTACATGTAAAAACTTTTAAGCAGTGTTGCACACCAGACATACCACCAAACAGAAATGTTGCTGGGAGTCATTTGTTCAAACTATTTCCACTGGTCGCACTGCCTTTCCTGTCACAACTAACTTTTACACCAACATGACCTTCTGGATCGAACCTGTGCTGGAAAACAGGTCTGCTGACATGATGCACGTAAGCATCCATGTCAGAACTCTGCTCCACAACCCAATTGCCTTCACTGAGAGAATGTGCTGGGGGTCATCAGCACACACCATTTGCAACGGTGGCACTGCATTTCCTGTCACAACTAACTTTTACAATTACATGTGGCTCTGGATTGAACCTGTGCTGGAAAACAGGGCTGCTTACATGCTGCTGAAAAGCAGCAATGTCAGAACTCTGCTCCACAACCGAATTGCCTGAACACAGAGATGTGGCTGGTAACCGTCAGTACTCATGTAAGCTTTGAAATATAGACACTGCCCTTGATGCCAAAGATAAATTTTACTACTAAAAGTTCATAGCAAAGAACCTGTGCTGTGAAATCAAATCCTGACCGGGTTTACACAGTGAAAACGTTTAAACAGTGTTGCACACCAGACATACCACCAAACAGAAATGTTGCTGGGAGTCATGTGCTCAAACTATTTCCAAAGGCGGCACTGCCTTTCCTGTCACAAATAATTTTTACACCAACATGACCTTCTGGATCGAACCTGTGCTGGAAAACAGGTTTGCTGACATGCTGCACTCAAGCTGTAATGTCAGAACTCTGGTCCACAAGCGATTTGCCTGCACTCAGAGATCGTGCGGGGGAGTCATCAGCACACACCATTTGCAGAGGCGGCACTGCCTTTCCTGTCACAACTAACTTTTACACCTACATGAGCCTATGGATCGAACCTGTGCTGGAAAACAGGTCTGCTTACATGCTGCTGAAAAGCAGCAATGTCAGAACTCTGCTCCACAACCGAATTGCCTGAACACAGAGATGTGGCTGGTAACCGTCAGTACTCATGTAAGCTTTGAAATACAGACACTGCGCTTGATGCCAAAGATAAATTTTACTACTAAAACTTCATAGCAAAGAAGCCTGTGCTGTGAAATCAAATCCTGACCGGGTTTACACATGTGAAAACGTTTAAACAGTGTTGCACACCCGACATAATAGCACGGAGGGATGGTGCTGGAAGTCATCAGGACACACTATTTGCAAAGGTCGCACTGCCTTTCTGTCACAACTAACTTCTACACCTACATGACCCTCTATATCGAACCTGTGCTGGAAAAAGGTCTGCTGACAGGCTCACACAAGCAGCAATGTCAGAAATCTGCTCCACAACCGAATTGCCAGCACTCAGAGATGGTGCTGGGAACCGTCAGTACGCATGTAAGCTTCGTAATAACGCACTGCCCTTGATGCCACAAATAAATTTTAGTACTAAATGTTCATTGAAAAGAAGCCTGGGCTGTGAAATCGAATCCTGATCTGGTCTGTACATGTAAAAACTTTTAACAGTGTTGCACACCAGACATACCACCAAACAGAAATGTTGCTGGGAGTCATGTGTTCAAACTATTTCCACTGGTCGCACTGCCTTTCCTGTCACAACTAACTTTTACACCAACATGACCTTCTGGATCGAACCTGTGCTGGAAAACAGGTCTGCTGACATGATGCACGTAAGCATCCATGTCAGAACTCTGCTCCACAACCCAATTGCCTTCACTGAGAGAATGTGCTGGGGTCATCAGCACACACCATTTGCAACGGTGGCACTGCATTCCTGTCACAACTAACTTTTACAATTACATGTGGCTCTGGATTGAACCTGTGCTGGAAAACAGGGCTGCTTACATGCTGCTGAAAAGCAGCAATGTCAGAACTCTGCTCCACAACCGAATTGCCTGAACACAGAGATGTGGCTGGTAACCGTCAGTACTCATGTAAGCTTTGAAATATAGACACTGCCCTTGATGCCAAAGATAAATTTTACTACTAAAAGTTCATAGCAAAGAAGCCTGTGCTGTGAAATCAAATCCTGACCGGGTTTACACAGTGAAAACGTTTAAACAGTGTTGCACACCAGACATACCACCAAACAGAAATGTTGCTGGAGTCATGTGCTCAACTATTTCCAAAGGCGCACTGCCTTTCCTGTCACAAATAATTTTTACACCAACATGACCTTCTGGATCGAACCTGTGCTGGAAAACAGGTTTGCTGACATGCTGCACTCAAGCTGTAATGTCAGAACTCTGGTCCACAAGCGATTTGCCTGCACTCAGAGATCGTGCGGGGGAGTCATCAGCACACACCATTTGCAGAGGCGGCACTGCCTTTCCTGTCACAACTAACTTTTACACTACATGAGCCTATGGATCGAACCTGTGCTGGAAAACAGGTCTGCTTACTGCTGCTGAAAAGCAGCAATGTCAGAACTCTGCTCCACAACCGAATTGCCTGAACACAGAGATGTGGCTGGTAACCGTCAGTACTCATGTAAGCTTTGAAATACAGACACTGCGCTTGATGCCAAAGATAAATTTTACTACTAAAACTTCATAGCAAAGAAGCCTGTGCTGTGAAATCAAATCCTGACCGGGTTTACACATGTGAAAACGTTTAAACAGTGTTGCACACCCGACATAATAGCACGAGGGATGGTGCTGGAAGTCATCAGGACACACTATTTGCAAAGGTCGCACTGCCTTTCTGTCACAACTAACTTTTACACCTACATGACCCTCTGGATCGAACCTGTGCTGGAAAACAGGTCTGCTGACAAGCTCACACAAGCAGCAATGTCAGAAATCTGCTCCACAACCGAATTGCCAGCACTCAGAGATGGTGCTGGGAACCGTCAGTACGCATGTAAGCTTCGTAATAACGGCACTGCCCTTGATGCCACAAATAAATTTTAGTACTAAATGTTCATAGAAAAGAAGCCTGGGCTGTGAAATCGAATCCTGATCTGGTCTGTACATGTAAAAACTTTTAAACAGTGTTGCACACCAGACATACCACCAAACAGAAATGTTGCTGGGAGTCATGTGTTCAAACTATTTCCACTGGTCGCACTGCCTTTCCTGTCACAACTAACTTTTACACCAACATGACCTTCTGGATCGAACCTGTGCTGGAAAACAGGTCTGCTGACATGATGCACGTAAGCATCCATGTCAGAACTCTGCTCCACAACCCAATTGCCTTCACTGAGAGAATGTGCTGGGGGTCATCAGCACACACCATTTGCAACGGTGGCACTGCATTTCCTGTCACAACTAACTTTTACAATTACATGTGGCTCTGGATTGAACCTGTGCTGGAAAACAGGGCTGCTTACATGCTGCTGAAAAGCAGCAATGTCAGAACTCTGCTCCACAACCGAATTGCCTGAACACAGAGATGTGGCTGGTAACCGTCAGTACTCATGTAAGCTTTGAAATATAGACACTGCCCTTGATGCCAAAGATAAATTTTACTACTAAAAGTTCATAGCAAAGAACCCTGTGCTGTGAAATCAAATCCTGACCGGGTTTACACAGTGAAAACGTTTAAACAGTGTTGCACACCAGACATACCACCAAACAGAAATGTTGCTGGGAGTCATGTGCTCAAACTATTTCCAAAGGCGCACTGCCTTTCCTGTCACAAATAATTTTACACCAACATGACCTTCTGGATCGAACCTGTGCTGGAAAACAGGTCTGCTGACATGCTGCACTCAAGCTGTAATGTCAGAACTCTGGTCCACAAGCGATTTGCCTGCACTCAGAGATCGTGCGGGGGAGTCATCAGCACACACCATTTGCAGAGGCGGCACTGCCTTTCCTGTCACAACTAACTTTTACACCTACATGAGCCTATGGATCGAACCTGTGCTGGAAAACAGGTCTGCTTACATGCTGCTGAAAAGCAGCAATGTCAGAACTCTGCTCCACAACCGAATTGCCTGAACACAGAGATGTGGCTGGTAACCGTCAGTACTCATGTAAGCTTTGAAATACAGACACTGCGCTTGATGCCAAAGATAAATTTTACTACTAAAACTTCATAGCAAAGAAGCCTGTGCTGTGAAATCAAATCCTGACCGGGTTTACACATGTGAAAACGTTTAAACAGTGTTGCACACCCGACATAATAGCACGAGGGATGGTGCTGGAAGTCATCAGGACACACTATTTGCAAAGGTCGCACTGCCTTTCTGTCACAACTAACTTCTACACCTACATGACCCTCTATATCGAACCTGTGCTGGAAAAAAAATGTCTGCTGACAGGCTCACACAAGCAGCTATGTCAGAAATCTGCTCCACAACCGAATTGCCAGCACTCAGAGATGTGCTGGGAACCGTCAGTACGCATGTAAGCTTCGTAATAACGGCACTGCCCTTGATGCCACAAATAAATTTTAGTACTAAATGTTCATTGAAAAAGCCTGGGCTGTGAAATCGAATCCTGATCTGGTCTGTACATGTAAAAACTTTTAAGCAGTGTTGCACACCAGACATACCACCAAACAGAAATGTTGCTGGGAGTCATGTGTTCAAACTATTTCCACTGGTCGCACTGCCTTTCCTGTCACAACTAACTTTTACACCAACATGACCTTCTGGATCGAACCTGTGCTGGAAAACAGGTCTGCTGACATGATGCACGTAAGCATCCATGTCAGAACTCTGCTCCACAACCCAATTGCCTTCACTGAGAGAATGTGCTGGGGTCATCAGCACACACCATTTGCAACGGTGGCACTGCATTTCCTGTCACAACTAACTTTTACAATTACATGTGGCTCTGGATTGAACCTGTGCTGGAAAACAGGGCTGCTTACATGCTGCTGAAAAGCAGCAATGTCAGAACTCTGCTCCACAACCGAATTGCCTGAACACAGAGATGTGGCTGGTAACCGTCAGTACTCATGTAAGCTTTGAAATATAGACACTGCCCTTGATGCCAAAGATAAATTTTACTACTAAAAGTTCATAGCAAAGAAGCCTGTGCTGTGAAATCAAATCCTGACCGGGTTTACACAGTGAAAACGTTAAACAGTGTTGCACACCAGACATACCACCAAACAGAAATGTTGCTGGGAGTCATGTGCTCAAACTATTTCCAAGGCGGCACTGCCTTTCCTGTCACAAATAATTTTTACACCAACATGACCTTCTGGATCGAACCTGTGCTGGAAAACAGGTTTGCTGACATGCTGCACTCAAGCTGTAATGTCAGAACTCTGGTCCACAAGCGATTTGCCTGCACTCAGAGATCGTGCGGGGGAGTCATCAGCACACACCATTTGCAGAGGCGGCACTGCCTTTCCTGTCACAACTAACTTTTACACATACATGAGCCTATGGATCGAACCTGTGCTGGAAACAGGTCTGCTTACATGCTGCTGAAAAGCAGCAATGTCAGAACTCTGCTCCACAACCGAATTGCCTGAACACAGAGATGTGGCTGGTAACCGTCAGTACTCATGTAAGCTTTGAAATACAGACACTGCGCTTGATGCCAAAGATAAATTTTACTACTAAAAACTTCATAGCAAAGAAGCCTGTGCTGTGAAATCAAATCCTGACCGGGTTTACACATGTGAAAACGTTTAAACAGTGTTGCACACCCGACATAATAGCACGGAGGGATGGTGCTGGAAGTCATCAGGACACACTATTTGCAAAGGTCGCACTGCCTTTCTGTCACAACTAACTTCTACACCTACATGACCCTCTATATCGAACCTGTGCTGGAAAAAATGTCTGCTGACAGGCTCACACAAGCAGCAATGTCAGAAATCTGCTCCACAACCGAATTGCCAGCACTCAGAGATGGTGCTGGGAACCGTCAGTACGCATGTAAGCTTCGTAATAACGGCACTGCCCTTGATGCCACAAATAAATTTTAGTACTAAATGTTCATTGAAAAGAGCCTGGCTGTGAAATCGAATCCTGATCTGGTCTGTACATGTAAAAACTTTTAAGCAGTGTTGCACACCAGACATACCACCAAACAGAAATGTTGCTGGAGTCATGTGTTCAAACTATTTCCACTGGTCGCACTGCCTTTCCTGTCACAACTAACTTTTACACCAACATGACCTTCTGGATCGAACCTGTGCTGGAAAACAGGTCTGCTGACATGATGCACGTAAGCATCCATGTCAGAACTCTGCTCCACAACCCAATTGCCTTCACTGAGAGAATGTGCTGGGGGTCATCAGCACACACCATTTGCAACGGTGGCACTGCATTTCCTGTCACAACTAACTTTTACAATTACATGTGCTCTGGATTGAACCTGTGCTGGAAAACAGGGCTGCTTACATGCTGCTGAAAAGCAGCAATGTCAGAACTCTGCTCCACAACCGAATTGCCTGAACACAGAGATGTGGCTGGTAACCGTCAGTACTCATGTAAGCTTTGAAATATAGACACTGCCCTTGATGCCAAAGATAAATTTTACTACTAAAACTTCATAGCAAAGAAGCCTGTGCTGTGAAATCAAATCCTGACCGGGTTTACACAGTGAAAACGTTTAAACAGTGTTGCACACCAGACATACCACCAAACAGAAATGTTGCTGGGAGTCATGTGCTCAAACTATTTCCAAAGGCGGCACTGCCTTTCCTGTCACAAATAATTTTTACACCAACATGACCTTCTGGATCGAACCTGTGCTGGAAAACAGGTTTGCTGACATGCTGCACTCAAGCTGTAATGTCAGAACTCTGGTCCACAAGCGATTTGCCTGCACTCAGAGATCGTGCGGGGGAGTCATCAGCACACACCATTTGCAGAGGCGGCACTGCCTTTCCTGTCACAACTAACTTTTACACCTACATGAGCCTATGGATCGAACCTGTGCTGGAAAACAGGTCTGCTTACATGCTGCTGAAAAGCAGCAATGTCAGAACTCTGCTCCACAACCGAATTGCCTGAACACAGAGATGTGGCTGGTAACCGTCAGTACTCATGTAAGCTTTGAAATACAGACACTGCGCTTGATGCCAAAGATAAATTTTACTACGAAAACTTCATAGCAAAGAAGCCTGTGCTGTGAAATCAAATCCTGACCGGGTTTACACATGTGAAAACGTTTAAACAGTGTTGCACACCCGACATAATAGCACGGAGGGATGGTGCTGGAAGTCATCAGGACACACTATTTGCAAAGGTCGCACTGCCTTTCTGTCACAACTAACTTTTACACCTACATGACCCTCTATATCGAACCTGTGCTGGAAAAAAATGTCTGCTGACAGGCTCACACAAGCAGCAATGTCAGAAATCTGCTCCACAACCGAATTGCCAGCACTCAGAGATGGTGCTGGGAACCGTCAGTACGCATGTAAGCTTCGTAATAACGGCACTGCCCTTGATGCCACAAATAAATTTTAGTACTAAATGTTCATTGAAAAGAAGCCTGGGCTGTGAAATCGAATCCTGATCTGGTCTGTACATGTAAAAACTTTTAAACAGTGTTGCACACCAGACATACCACCAACAGAAATGTTGCTGGGAGTCATGTGTTCAAACTATTTCCACTGGTCGCACTGCCTTTCCTGTCACAACTAACTTTTACACCAACATGACCTTCTGGATCGAACCTGTGCTGGAAAACAGGTCTGCTGACATGATGCACGTAAGCATCCATGTCAGAACTCTGCTCCACAACCCAATTGCCTTCACTGAGAGAATGTGCTGGGGGTCATCAGCACACACCATTTGCAACGGTGGCACTGCATTTCCTGTCACAACTAACTTTTACAATTACATGTGCTCTGGATTGAACCTGTGCTGGAAAACAGGGCTGCTTACATGCTGCTGAAAAGCAGCAATGTCAGAACTCTGCTCCACAACCGAATTGCCTGAACACAGAGATGTGGCTGGTAACCGTCAGTACTCATGTAAGCTTTGAAATATAGACACTGCCCTTGATGCCAAAGATAAATTTTACTACTAAAAGTTCATAGCAAAGAAGCCTGTGCTGTGAAATCAAATCCTGACCGGGTTTACACAGTGAAAACGTTTAAACAGTGTTGCACACCAGACATACCACCAAACAGAAATGTTGCTGGGAGTCATGTGCTCAAACTATTTCCAAAGGCGGCACTGCCTTTCCTGTCACAAATAATTTTTACACCAACATGACCTTCTGGATCGAACCTGTGCTGGAAAACAGGTTTGCTGACATGCTGCACTCAAGCTGTAATGTCAGAACTCTGGTCCACAAGCGATTTGCCTGCACTCAGAGATCGTGCGGGGGAGTCATCAGCACACACCATTTGCAGAGGCGGCACTGCCTTTCCTGTCACAACTAACTTTTACACCTACATGAGCCTATGGATCGAACCTGTGCTGGAAAACAGGTCTGCTTACATGCTGCTGAAAAGCAGCAATGTCAGAACTCTGCTCCACAACCGAATTGCCTGAACACAGAGATGTGGCTGGTAACCGTCAGTACTCATGTAAGCTTTGAAATACAGACACTGCGCTTGATGCCAAAGATAAATTTTACTACTAAAACTTCATAGCAAAGAAGCCTGTGCTGTGAAATCAAATCCTGACCGGGTTTACACATGTGAAACGTTTAAACAGTGTTGCACACCCGACATAATAGCACGGAGGGATGGTGCTGGAAGTCATCAGGACACACTATTTGCAAAGGTCGCACTGCCTTTCTGTCACAACTAACTTTTACACCTACATGACCCTATGGATCGAACCTGTGCTGGAAAACAGGTCTGCTGACAGGCTCACACAAGCAGCAATGTCAGAAATCTGCTCCACAACCGAATTGCCAGCACTCAGAGATGGTGCTGGGAACCGTCAGTACGCAGTAAGCTTCGTAATAATTGCACTGCCCTTGATGCCACAAATAAATTTTACTACTAAATGTTCATTGAAAAGAAGCCTGGGCTGTGAAATCAAATCCTGATCTGGTCTGTACATGTAAAAACTTTTAAACAGTGTTGCACACCAGACATACCACCAAACAGAAAATGTTGCTGGGAGTCATGTGTTCAAACTATTTCCACTGGTCGCACTGCCTTTCCTGTCACAACTAACTTTTACACCAACATGACCTTCTGGATCGAACCTGTGCTGGAAAACAGGTCTGCTGACATGCTGCACTCAAGCTGTAATGTCAGAACTCTGGTCCACAACCGATTTGCCTTCACTCAGAGATGTGCTGGGGGTCATCAGCACACACCATTTGCAGAGGTGGCACTGCATTTCCTGTCACAACTAACTTTTACAATTACATGGCTTATGGATCGAACCTGTGCTGGAAAACAGGTCTGCTTACATGCTGCTGAAAAGCAGCAATGTCAGAACTCTGCTCCACAACCGAATTGCCTGAACACAGAGATGTGGCTGGTAACCGTCAGTACTCATGTAAGCTTTGAAATATAGACACTGCGCTTGATGCCAAAGATAAATTTTACTACTAAAACTTCATAGCAAAGAAGCCTGTGCTGTGAAATCAAATCCTGACCGGGTTTACACATGTGAAAACGTTTAAACAGTGTTGCACACCCGACATAATAGCACGGAGGGATGGTGCTGGAAGTCATCAGACACACTATTTGCAAAGGTCGCACTGCCTTTCTGTCACAACTAACTTTTACACCTACATGACCCTCTATATCGAACCTGTGCTGGAAAAAAATGTCTGCTGACAGGCTCACACAAGCAGCAATGTCAGAAATCTGCTCCACAACCGAATTGCCAGCACTCAGAGATGTGCTGGGAACCGTCAGTACGCATGTAAGCTTCGTAATAACGGCACTGCCCTTGATGCCACAAATAAATTTTAGTACTAAATGTTCATTGAAAAGAAGCCTGGGCTGTGAAATCGAATCCTGATCTGGTCTGTACATGTAAAACTTTAAGCAGTGTTGCACACCAGACATACCACCAAACAGAAATGTTGCTGGGAGTCATGTGTTCAAACTATTTCCACTGGTCGCACTGCCTTTCCTGTCACAACTAACTTTTACACCAACATGACCTTCTGGATCGAACCTGTGCTGGAAAACAGGTCTGCTGACATGATGCACGTAAGCATCCATGTCAGAACTCTGCTCCACAACCCAATTGCCTTCACTGAGAGAATGTGCTGGGGGTCATCAGCACACACCATTTGCAACGGTGGCACTGCATTTCCTGTCACAACTAACTTTTACAATTACATGTGGCTCTGGATTGAACCTGTGCTGGAAAACAGGGCTGCTTACATGCTGCTGAAAAGCAGCAATGTCAGAACTCTGCTCCACAACCGAATTGCCTGAACACAGAGATGTGGCTGGTAACCGTCAGTACTCATGTAAGCTTTGAAATATAGACACTGCCCTTGATGCCAAAGATAAATTTTACTACTAAAACTTCATAGCAAAGAAGCCTGTGCTGTGAAATCAAATCCTGACCGGGTTTACACATGAAAAACGTTTTAACAGTGTTGCACACCAGACATACCACCAAACAGAAATGTTGCTGGGAGTCATGTGCTCAAACTATTTCCAAAGGCGGCACTGCCTTTCCTGTCACAAATAATTTTTACACCAACATGACCTTCTGGATCGAACCTGTGCTGGAAAACAGGTTTGCTGACATGCTGCACTCAAGCTGTAATGTCAGAACTCTGGTCCACAAGCGATTTGCCTGCACTCAGAGATCGTGCGGGAGTCATCAGCACACACCATTTGCAGAGGCGGCACTGCCTTTCCTGTCACAACTAACTTTTACACCTACATGAGCCTATGGATCGAACCTGTGCTGGAAAACAGGTCTGCTTACATGCTGCTGAAAAGCAGCAATGTCAGAACTCTGCTCCACAACCGAATTGCCTGAACACAGAGATGTGGCTGGTAACCGTCAGTACTCATGTAAGCTTTGAAATACAGACACTGCGCTTGATGCCAAAGATAAATTTTACTACTAAACTTCATAGCAAAGAAGCCTGTGCTGTGAAATCAAATCCTGACCGGGTTTACACATGTGAAAACGTTTAAACAGTGTTGCACACCCGACATAATAGCACGAGGGATGGTGCTGGAAGTCATCAGGACACACTATTTGCAAAGGTCGCACTGCCTTCTGTCACAACTAACTTTTACACCTACATGAGCCTCTGGATCGAACCTGTGCTGGAAAACAGGTCTGCTGACAAGCTACACACAAGCAGCAATGTCAGAAATCTGCTCCACAACCGAATTGCCACACTCAGAGATGTGCTGGGAACCGTCAGTACGCATTTAAGCTCGTAATAATTGCACTGCCCTTGATGCCAAATAAATTTTACTACTAAATGTTCATTGAAAAGAAGCCTGGCTGTGAAATCAATCCTGATCTGGTCTGTTCATGTAAAAACTTTTAAACAGTGTTGCACACCAGACATACCACCAAACAGAAATGTTGCTGGGAGTCATGTGTTCAAACTATTTCCACTGGTCACACTGCCTTTCCTGTCACAACTAACTTTTACACCAACATGACCTTCTGGATCGAACCTGTGCTGGAAAACAGGTTTGCTGACATGCTGCACTCAAGCTGTAATGTCAGAACTCTGGTCCACAAGCGATTTGCCTGCACTCAGAGATCGTGCGGGGGAGTCATCAGCACACACCATTTGCAGAGGCGGCACTGCCTTTCCTGTCACAACTAACTTTTACACATTCATGAGCTTATGGATCGAACCTGTGCTGGAAAACAGGTCTGCTTACATGCTGCTGAAAAGCAGCAATGTCAGAACTCTGCTCCACAACCGAATTGCCTGAACACAGAGATGTGGCTGGTAACCGTCAGTACTCATGTAAGCTTTGAAATACAGACACTGCGCTTGATGCCAAAGATAAATTTTACTACTAAAACTTCATAGCAAAGAAGCCTGTGCTGTGAAATCAAATCCTGACCGGGTTTACACATGTGAAAACGTTTAAACAGTGTTGCACACCCGGACATAATAGCACGGAGGGATGGTGCTTGGAAGTCATCAGGACACACTATTTGCAAAGGTCGCACTGCCTTTCTGTCACAACTAACTTCTACACCTACATGACCCTCTATATCGAACCTGTGCTGGAAAAAAATGTCTGCTGACAGGCTCACACAAGCAGCTATGTCAGAAATCTGCTCCACAACCGAATTGCCAGCACTCAGAGATGTTGCTGGGAACCGTCAGTACGCATTTAAGCCTCGTAATAATTGCACTGCCCTTGATGCCGCAAATAAATTTTACTACTAAATGTTCATTGAAAAGAAGTCTGGGCTGTGAAATCAAATCCTGATCTGGTCTGTTCATGTAAAAACTTTTAAACAGTGTTGCACACCAGACATACCACCAAACAGAAATGTTGCTGGGAGTCATGTGTTCAAACTATTTCCACTGGTCGCACTGCCTTTCCTGTCACAACTAACTTTTACACCAACATGACCTTCTGGATCGAACCTGTGCTGGAAAACAGGTCTGCTGACATGATGCACGTAAGCATCCATGTCAGAACTCTGCTCCACAACCCAATTGCCTTCACTGAGAGAATGTGCTGGGGGTCATCAGCACACACCATTTGCAACGGTGGCACTGCATATCCTGTCACAACTAACTTTTACAAACTACATGAGCCTATGGATCGAACCTGTGCTGGGAAAACAGGGCTGCTTACATGCTGCTGAAAAGCAGCAATGTCAGAACTCTGCTCCACAACCGAATTGCCTGAACACAGAGATGTGGATGGTAACCGTCAGTACTCATGTAAGCTTTGAAATACAGACACTGCGCTTGATGCCAAAGATAAATTTTACTACTAAAAGTTCATAGCAAAGAAGCCTGTGCTGTGAAATCAAATCCTGACCGGGTTTACACAGTGAAAACGTTTAAAACAGTGTTGCACACCAGACATACCACCAAACAGAAATGTTGCTGGGAGTCATGTGCTCAAACTATTTCCAAAGGCGGCACTGCCTTTCCTGTCACAAATAATTTTTACACCAACATGACCTTCTGGATCGAACCTGTGCTGGAAAACAGGTTTGCTGACATGCTGCACTCAAGCTGTAATGTCAGAACTCTGGTCACAAGCGATTTGCCTGCACTCAGAGATCGTGCGGGGGAGTCATCAGCACACACCATTTGCAGAGGCTGCACTGCCTTTCCTGTCACAACTAACTTTTACACATTCATGAGCTTATGGATCGAACCTGTGCTGGAAAACAGGTCTGCTTACATGCTGCTGAAAAGCAGCAATGTCAGAACTCTGCTCCACAACCGGATTGCCTGAACACAGAGATGTGGCTGGTAACCGTCAGTACTCATGTAAGCTTTGAAATACAGGACACTGCGCTTGATGCCAAAGATAAATTTTACTACTAAACTTCATAGCAAAGAAGCCTGTGCTGTGAAATCAAATCCTGACCGGGTTTACACATGTGAAAACGTTTAAACAGTGTTGCACACCCGACATAATAGCACGGAGGGATGGTGCTGGAAGTCATCAGGACACACTATTTGCAAAGGTCGCACTGCCTTTCTGTCACAACTAACTTCTACACCTACATGACCCTCTATATCGAACCTGTGCTGGAAAAAAATGTCTGCTGACAGGCTCACACAAGCAGCTATGTCAGAAATCTGCTCCACAAACCGAATTGCCAGCACACAGAGATGTGGCTGGAACCGTCAGTACGCATGTAAGCTTCATAATAACGGCACTGCCCTTGATGCCACAAATAAATTTTAGTACTAAATGTTCATTGAAAAGAAGCCTGGCCTGTGAAATCGAATCCTGATCTGGTCTGTACATGTAAAACTTTTAAGCAGTGTTGCACACCAGACATACCACCAAACAGAAATGTTGCTGGGAGTCATGTGTTCAAACTATTTCCACTGTTGCACTGCCTTTCCTGTCACAACTAACTTTTACACCAACATGACCTTCTGGATCGAACCTGTGCTGGAAAACAGGTCTGCTGACATGATGCACGTAAGCATCCATGTCAGAACTCTGCTCCACAACCCAATTGCCTTCACTGAGAGAATGTGCTGGGGGTCATCAGCACACACCATTTGCAACGGTGGCACTGCATATCCTGTCACAACTAACTTTTACAACTACATGAGCCTATGGATCGAACCTGTGCTGGAAAACAGGGCTGCTTACATGCTGCTGAAAAGCAGCAATGTCAGAACACTGCTCCACAACCGAATTGCCTGAACACAGAGATGTGGATGGTAACCGTCAGTACTCATGTAAGCTTTGAAATACAGACACTGCGCTTGATGCCAAAGATAAATTTTACTACTAAAACTTCATAGCAAAGAAGCCTGTGCTGTGAAATCAAATCCTGACCGGGTTTACACAGTGAAAACGTTTAAACAGTGTTGCACACCAGACATACCACCAAACAGAAATGTTGCTGGGAGTCATGTGCTCAAACTATTTCCAAAGGCGGCACTGCCTTTCCTGTCACAAATAATTTTTACACCAACATGACCTTCTGGATCGAACCTGTGCTGGAAAACAGGTTTGCTGACATGCTGCACTCAAGCTGTAATGTCAGAACTCTGGTCCACAAGCGATTTGCCTGCACTCAGAGATCGTGCGGGGGAGTCATCAGCACACACCATTTGCAGAGGCGGCACTGCCTTCCTGTCACAACTAACTTTTACACATTCATGAGCTTATGGATCGAACCTGTGCTGGAAAACAGGTCTGCTTACATGCTGCTGAAAAGCAGCAATGTCAGAACTCTGCTCCACAACCGAATTGCCTGAACACAGAGATGTGGCTGGTAACCGTCAGTACTCATGTAAGCTTTGAAATACAGACACTGCGCTTGATGCCAAAGATAAATTTTACTACTAAAACTTCATAGCAAAGAAGCCTGTGCTGTGAAATCAAATCCTGACCGGGTTTACACATGTGAAAACGTTTAAACAGTGTTGCACACCCGACATAATAGCACGGAGGGATGGTGCTGGAAGTCATCAGGACACACTATTTGCAAAGGTCGCACTGCCTTTCTGTCACAACTAACTTCTACACCTACATGACCCTCTATATCGAACCTGTGCTGGAAAAAAATGTCTGCTGACAGGCTCACACAAGCAGCTATGTCAGAAATCTGCTCCACAACCGAATTGCCAGCACTCAGAGATGGTGCTGGGAACCGTCAGTACGCATGTAAGCTTCATAATAACGGCACTGCCCTTGATGCCACAAATAAATTTTAGTACTAAATGTTCATTGAAAAGAAGCCTGGGCTGTGAAATCGAATCCTGATCTGGTCTGTACATGTAAAAACTTTTAAGCAGTGTTGCACACCAGACATACCACCAAACAGAAATGTTGCTGGGAGTCATGTGTTCAAACTATTTCCACTGGTTGCACTGCCTTTCCTGTCACAACTAACTTTTACACCAACATGACCTTCTGGATCGAACCTGTGCTGGAAAACAGGTCTGCTGACATGATGCACGTAAGCATCCATGTCAGAACTCTGCTCCACAACCCAATTGCCTTCACTGAGAGAATGTGCTGGGGGTCATCAGCACACACCATTTGCAACGGTGGCACTGCATATCCTGTCACAACTAACTTTTACAGTTACATGTGGCTCTGGATTGAACCTGTGCTGGAAAACAGGGCTGCTTACATGCTGCTGAAAAGCAGCAATGTCAGAACTCTGCTCCACAACCGAATTGCCTGAACACAGAGATGTGGCTGGTAACCGTCAGTACTCATGTAAGCTTTGAAATATAGACACTGCCCTTGATGCCAAAGATAAATTTTACTACTAAAACTTCATAGCAAAGAAGCCTGTGCTGTGAAATCAAATCCTGACCGGGTTTACACAGTGAAAACGTTTAAACAGTGTTGCACACCAGACATACCACCAAACAGAAATGTTGCTGGGAGTCATGTGCTCAAACTATTTCCACTGGTCGCACTGCCTTTCCTGTCACAACTAACTTTTACACCAACATGACCTTCTGGATCGAACCTGTGCTGGAAAACAGGTCTGCTGACATGCTGCACTCAAGCTGTAATGTCAGAACTCTGGTCCACAAGCGATTTGCCTGCACTCAGAGATCGTGCGGGGGAGTCATCAGCACACACCATTTGCAGAGGCGGCACTGCCTTTCCTGTCACAACTAACTTTTACACCTACATGAGCCTATGGATCGAACCTGTGCTGGAAAACTGGGCTGCTTACATGCTGCTGAAAAGCAGCAATGTCAGAACTCTGCTCCACAACCGAATTGCCTGAACACAGAGATGTGGATGGTAACCGTCAGTACTCATGTAAGCTTTGAAATACAGACACTGCGCTTGATGCCAAAGATAAATTTTACTACTAAAACTTCATAGCAAAGAAGCCTGTGCTGTGAAATCAAATCCTGACCGGGTTTACACATGTGAAAACGTTTAAACAGTGTTGCACACCCGACATAATAGCACGGAGGGATGGTGCTGGAAGTCATCAGGACACACTATTTGCAAAGGTCGCACTGCCTTTCTGTCACAACTAACTTCTACACCTACATGACCCTCTATATCGAACCTGTGCTGGAAAAAAATGTCTGCTGACAGGCTCACACAAGCAGCTATGTCAGAAATCTGCTCCACAACCGAATTGCCAGCACTCAGAGATGGTGCTGGGAACCGTCAGTACGCATGTAAGCTTCGTAATAACGGCACTGCCCTTGATGCCACAAATAAATTTTAGTACTAAATGTTCATTGAAAAGAAGCCTGGGCTGTGAAATCGAATCCTGATCTGGTCTGTACATGTAAAAACTTTTAAGCAGTGTTGCACACCAGACATACCACCAAACAGAAATGTTGCTGGGAGTCATGTGTTCAAACTATTTCCACTGGTCGCACTGCCTTTCCTGTCACAACTAACTTTTACACCAACATGACCTTCTGGATCGAACCTGTGCTGGAAAACAGGTCTGCTGACATGATGCACGTAAGAATCCATGTCAGAACTCTGCTCCACAACCCAATTGCCTTCACTGAGAGAATGTGCTGGGGGTCATCAGCACACACCATTTGCAACGGTGGCACTGCATATCCTGTCACAACTAACTTTTACAACTACATGAGCCTATGGATCGAACCTGTGCTGGAAAACAGGGCTGCTTACATGCTGCTGAAAAGCAGCAATGTCAGAACACTGCTCCACAACCGAATTGCCTGAACACAGAGATGTGGATGGTAACCGTCAGTACTCATGTAAGCTTTGAAATACAGACACTGCGCTTGATGCCAAAGATAAATTTTACTACTAAAACTTCATAGCAAAGAAGCCTGTGCTGTGAAATCAAATCCTGACCGGGTTTACACAGTGAAAACGTTTAAACAGTGTTGCACACCAGACATACCACCAAACAGAAATGTTGCTGGGAGTCATGTGCTCAAACTATTTCCAAAGGCGGCACTGCCTTTCCTGTCACAAATAATTTTTACACCAACATGACCTTCTGGATCG
Source organism: Melopsittacus undulatus (assembly GCF_012275295.1). Lineage (NCBI taxonomy): Eukaryota > Metazoa > Chordata > Aves > Psittaciformes > Psittaculidae > Melopsittacus > Melopsittacus undulatus. Next base: position 19,915 of record NW_022994239.1, read on the forward strand.
AACCTGTGCTGGAAAACAGGTTTGCTGACATGCTGCACTCAAGCTGTAATGTCAGAACTCTGGTCCACAAGCGATTTGCCTGCACTCAGAGATCGTGCGGGGGAGTCATCAGCACACACCATTTGCAGAGGCGGCACTGCCTTTCCTGTCACAACTAACTTTTACACATTCATGAGCTTATGGATCGAACCTGTGCTGGAAAACAGGTCTGCTTACATGCTGCTGAAAAGCAGCAATGTCAGAACTCTGCTCCACAACCGAATTGCCTGAACACAGAGATGTGGCTGGTAACCGTCAGTACTCATGTAAGCTTTGAAATACAGACACTGCGCTTGATGCCAAAGATAAATTTTACTACTAAAACTTCATAGCAAAGAAGCCTGTGCTGTGAAATCAAATCCTGACCGGGTTTACACATGTGAAAACGTTTAAACAGTGTTGCACACCCGACATAATAGCACGGAGGGATGGTGCTGGAAGTCATCAGGACACACTATTTGCAAAGGTCGCACTGCCTTTCTGTCACAACTAACTTCTACACCTACATGACCCTCTATATCGAACCTGTGCTGGAAAAAAATGTCTGCTGACAGGCTCACACAAGCAGCTATGTCAGAAATCTGCTCCACAACCGAATTGCCAGCACTCAGAGATGGTGCTGGGAACCGTCAGTACGCATGTAAGCTTCGTAATAACGGCACTGCCCTTGATGCCACAAATAAATTTTAGTACTAAATGTTCATTGAAAAGAAGCCTGGGCTGTGAAATCGAATCCTGATCTGGTCTGTACATGTAAAAACTTTTAAGCAGTGTTGCACACCAGACATACCACCAAACAGAAATGTTGCTGGAGTCATGTGTTCAAACTATTTCCACTGGTCGCACTGCCTTTCCTGTCACAAACTAACTTTTACACCAACATGACCTTCTGGATCGAACCTGTGCTGGAAAACAGGTCTGCTGACATGATGCACGTAAGAATCCATGTCAGAACTCTGCTCCACAACCCAATTGCCTTCACTGAGAGAATGTGCTGGGGGTCATCAGCACACACCATTTGCAACGGTGGCACTGCATATCCTGTCACAACTAACTTTTACAACTACATGAGCCTATGGATCGAACCTGTGCTGGAAAACAGGGCTGCTTACATGCTGCTGAAAAGCAGCAATGTCAGAACACTGCTCCACAACCGAATTGCCTGAACACAGAGATGTGGATGGTAACCGTCAGTACTCATGTAAGCTTTGAAATACAGACACTGCGCTTGATGCCAAAGATAAATTTTACTACTAAAAACTTCATAGCAAAGAACCCTGTGCTGTGAAATCAAATCCTGACCGGGTTTACACAGTGAAAACGTTTAAACAGTGTTGCACACCAGACATACCACCAAACAGAAATGTTGCTGGAGTCATGTGCTCAAACTATTTCCAAAGGCGGCACTGCCTTTCCTGTCACAAATAATTTTTACACCAACATGACCTTCTGGATCGAACCTGTGCTGGAAAACAGGTTTGCTGACATGCTGCACTCAAGCTGTAATGTCAGAACTCTGGTCCACAAGCGATTTGCCTGCACTCAGAGATCGTGCGGGGGAGTCATCAGCACACACCATTTGCAGAGGCGGCACTGCCTTTCCTGTCACAACTAACTTTTACACATTCATGAGCTTATGGATCGAACCTGTGCTGGAAAACAGGTCTGCTTACATGCTGCTGAAAAGCAGCAATGTCAGAACTCTGCTCCACAACCGAATTGCCTGAACACAGAGATGTGGCTGGTAACCGTCAGTACTCATGTAAGCTTTGAAATACAGACACTGCGCTTGATGCCAAAGATAAATTTTACTACTAAAACTTCATAGCAAAGAAGCCTGTGCTGTGAAATCAAATCCTGACCGGGTTTACACATGTGAAAACGTTTAAACAGTGTTGCACACCCGACATAATAGCACGGAGGGATGGTGCTGGAAGTCATCAGGACACACTATTTGCAAAGGTCGCACTGCCTTTCTGTCACAACTAACTTCTACACCTACATGACCCTCTATATCGAACCTGTGCTGGAAAAAAATGTCTGCTGACAGGCTCACACAAGCAGCTATGTCAGAAATCTGCTCCACAACCGAATTGCCAGCACTCAGAGATGTTGCTGGGAACCGTCAGTACGCATTTAAGCCTCGTAATAATTGCACTGCACTTGATGCCGCAAATAAATTTTACTACTAAATGTTCATTGAAAAGAAGTCTGGGCTGTGAAATCAAATCCTGATCTGGTCTGTACATGTAAAAACTTTTAAGCAGTGTTGCACACCAGACATACCACCAAACAGAAATGTTGCTGGGAGTCATGTGTTCAAACTATTTCCACTGGTCGCACTGCCTTTCCTGTCACAACTAACTTTTACACCAACATGACCTTCTGGATCGAACCTGTGCTGGAAAACAGGTCTGCTGACATGATGCACGTAAGCATCCATGTCAGAACTCTGCTCCACAACCCAATTGCCTTCACTGAGAGAATGTGCTGGGGGTCATCAGCACACACCATTTGCAACGGTGGCACTGCATATCCTGTCACAACTAACTTTTACAACTACATGAGCCTATGGATCGAACCTGTGCTGGAAAACAGGGCTGCTTACATGCTGCTGAAAAGCAGCAATGTCAGAACTCTGCTCCACAACCGAATTGCCTGAACACAGAGATGTGGCTGGTAACCGTCAGTACTCATGTAAGCTTTGAAATACAGACACTGCGCTTGATGCCAAAGATAAATTTTACTACTAAAACTTCATAGCAAAGAAGCCTGTGCTGTGAAATCAAATCCTGACCGGGTTTACACATGTGAAAACGTTTAAACAGTGTTGCACACCCGACATAATAGCACGGAGGGATGGTGCTGGAAGTCATCAGGACACACTATTTGCAAAGGTCGCACTGCCTTTCTGTCACAACTAACTTCTACACCTACATGACCCTCTATATCGAACCTGTGCTGGAAAAAAATGTCTGCTGACAGGCTCACACAAGCAGCTATGTCAGAAATCTGCTCCACAACCGAATTGCCAGCACTCAGAGATGTTGCTGGGAACCGTCAGTACGCATTTAAGCCTCGTAATAATTGCACTGCCCTTGATGCCGCAAATAAATTTTACTACTAAATGTTCATTGAAAAGAAGTCTGGGCTGTGAAATCAAATCCTGATCTGGTCTGTTCATGTAAAAACTTTTAAACAGTGTTGCACACCAGACATACCACCAAACAGAAATGTTGCTGGGAGTCATGTGTTCAAACTATTTCCACTGGTCGCACTGCCTTTCCTGTCACAACTAACTTTTACACCAACATGACCTTCTGGATCGAACCTGTGCTGGAAAACAGGTCTGCTGACATGATGCACGTAAGCATCCATGTCAGAACTCTGCTCCACAACCCAATTGCCTTCACTGAGAGAATGTGCTGGGGGTCATCAGCACACACCATTTGCAACGGTGGCACTGCATATCCTGTCACAACTAACTTTTACAACTACATGAGCCTATGGATCGAACCTGTGCTGGAAAACAGGGCTGCTTACATGCTGCTGAAAAGCAGCAATGTCAGAACTCTGCTCCACAACCGAATTGCCTGAACACAGAGATGTGGATGGTAACCGTCAGTACTCATGTAAGCTTTGAAATACAGACACTGCGCTTGATGCCAAAGATAAATTTTACTACTAAAAGTTCATAGCAAAGAAGCCTGTGCTGTGAAATCAAATCCTGACCGGGTTTACACAGTGAAAACGTTTAAACAGTGTTGCACACCAGACATACCACCAAACAGAAATGTTGCTGGGAGTCATGTGCTCAAACTATTTCCAAAGGCGGCACTGCCTTTTCCTGTCACAAATAATTTTTACACCAACATGACCTTCTGGATCGAACCTGTGCTGGAAAACAGGTTTGCTGACATGCTGCACTCAAGCTGTAATGTCAGAACTCTGGTCCACAAGCGATTTGCCTGCACTCAGAGATCGTGCGGGGGAGTCATCAGCACACACCATTTGCAGAGGCGGCACTGCCTTTCCTGTCACAACTAACTTTTACACATTCATGAGCTTATGGATCGAACCTGTGCTGGAAAACAGGTCTGCTTACATGCTGCTGAAAAGCAGCAATGTCAGAACTCTGCTCCACAACCGGATTGCCTGAACACAGAGATGTGGCTGGTAACCGTCAGTACTCATGTAAGCTTTGAAATACAGACACTGCGCTTGATGCCAAAGATAAATTTTACTACTAAAACTTCATAGCAAAGAAGCCTGTGCTGTGAAATCAAATCCTGACCGGGTTTACACATGTGAAAACGTTTAAACAGTGTTGCACACCCGACATAATAGCACGGAGGGATGGTGCTGGAAGTCATCAGGACACACTATTTGCAAAGGTCGCACTGCCTTTCTGTCACAACTAACTTCTACACCTACATGACCCTCTATATCGAACCTGTGCTGGAAAAAAATGTCTGCTGACAGGCTCACACAAGCAGCTATGTCAGAAATCTGCTCCACAACCGAATTGCCAGCACTCAGAGATGTTGCTGGGAACCGTCAGTACGCATTTAAGCCTCGTAATAATTGCACTGCCCTTGATGCCGCAAATAAATTTTACTACTAAATGTTCATTGAAAAGAAGTCTGGGCTGTGAAATCAAATCCTGATCTGGTCTGTTCATGTAAAAACTTTTAAACAGTGTTGCACACCAGACATACCACCAAACAGAAATGTTGCTGGGAGTCATGTGTTCAAACTATTTCCACTGGTCGCACTGCCTTTCCTGTCACAACTAACTTTTACACCAACATGACCTTCTGGATCGAACCTGTGCTGGAAAACAGGTCTGCTGACATGATGCACGTAAGCATCCATGTCAGAACTCTGCTCCACAACCCAATTGCCTTCACTGAGAGAATGTGCTGGGGGTCATCAGCACACACCATTTGCAACGGTGGCACTGCATATCCTGTCACAACTAACTTTTACAACTACATGAGCCTATGGATCGAACCTGTGCTGGAAAACAGGGCTGCTTACATGCTGCTGAAAAGCAGCAATGTCAGAACTCTGCTCCACAACCGAATTGCCTGAACACAGAGATGTGGATGGTAACCGTCAGTACTCATGTAAGCTTTGAAATACAGACACTGCGCTTGATGCCAAAGATAAATTTTACTACTAAAAGTTCATAGCAAAGAAGCCTGTGCTGTGAAATCAAATCCTGACCGGGTTTACACAGTGAAAACGTTTAAACAGTGTTGCACACCAGACATACCACCAAACAGAAATGTTGCTGGGAGTCATGTGCTCAAACTATTTCCAAAGGCGGCACTGCCTTTCCTGTCACAAATAATTTTTACACCAACATGACCTTCTGGATCGAACCTGTGCTGGAAAACAGGTTTGCTGACATGCTGCACTCAAGCTGTAATGTCAGAACTCTGGTCCACAAGCGATTTGCCTGCACTCAGAGATCGTGCGGGGGAGTCATCAGCACACACCATTTGCAGAGGCGGCACTGCCTTTCCTGTCACAACTAACTTTTACACATTCATGAGCTTATGGATCGAACCTGTGCTGGAAAACAGGTCTGCTTACATGCTGCTGAAAAGCAGCAATGTCAGAACTCTGCTCCACAACCGAATTGCCTGAACACAGAGATGTGGCTGGTAACCGTCAGTACTCATGTAAGCTTTGAAATACAGACACTGCGCTTGATGCCAAAGATAAATTTTACTACTAAAACTTCATAGCAAAGAAGCCTGTGCTGTGAAATCAAATCCTGACCGGGTTTACACATGTGAAAACGTTTAAACAGTGTTGCACACCCGACATAATAGCACGGAGGGATGGTGCTGGAAGTCATCAGGACACACTATTTGCAAAGGTCGCACTGCCTTTCTGTCACAACTAACTTCTACACCTACATGACCCTCTATATCGAACCTGTGCTGGAAAAAAATGTCTGCTGACAGGCTCACACAAGCAGCTATGTCAGAAATCTGCTCCACAACCGAATTGCCAGCACTCAGAGATGTTGCTGGGAACCGTCAGTACGCATTTAAGCCTCGTAATAATTGCACTGCCCTTGATGCCGCAAATAAATTTTACTACTAAATGTTCATTGAAAAGAAGTCTGGGCTGTGAAATCAAATCCTGATCTGGTCTGTTCATGTAAAAACTTTTAAACAGTGCTGCACACCAGACATACCACCAAACAGAAATGTTGCTGGGAGTCATGTGTTCAAACTATTTCCACTGGTCGCACTGCCTTTCCTGTCACAACTAACTTTTACACCAACATGACCTTCTGGATCGAACCTGTGCTGGAAAACAGGTCTGCTGACATGATGCACGTAAGCATCCATGTCAGAACTCTGCTCCACAACCCAATTGCCTTCACTGAGAGAATGTGCTGGGGGTCATCAGCACACACCATTTGCAACGGTGGCACTGCATATCCTGTCACAACTGACTTTTACAACTACATGAGCCTATGGATCGAACCTGTGCTGGAAAACAGGGCTGCTTACATGCTGCTGAAAAGCAGCAATGTCAGAACTCTGCTCCACAACCGAATTGCCTGAACACAGAGATGTGGATGGTAACCGTCAGTACTCATGTAAGCTTTGAAATACAGACACTGCGCTTGATGCCAAAGATAAATTTTACTACTAAAAGTTCATAGCAAAGAAGCCTGTGCTGTGAAATCAAATCCTGACCGGGTTTACACAGTGAAAACGTTTAAACAGTGTTGCACACCAGACATACCACCAAACAGAAATGTTGCTGGGAGTCATGTGCTCAAACTATTTCCAAAGGCGGCACTGCCTTTCCTGTCACAAATAATTTTTACACCAACATGACCTTCTGGATCGAACCTGTGCTGGAAAACAGGTTTGCTGACATGCTGCACTCAAGCTGTAATGTCAGAACTCTGGTCCACAAGCGATTTGCCTGCACTCAGAGATCGTGCGGGGGAGTCATCAGCACACACCATTTGCAGAGGCGGCACTGCCTTTCCTGTCACAACTAACTTTTACACATTCATGAGCTTATGGATCGAACCTGTGCTGGAAAACAGGGCTGCTTACATGCTGCTGAAAAGCAGCAATGTCAGAACTCTGCTCCACAACCGAATTGCCTGAACACAGAGATGTGGCTGGTAACCGTCAGTACTCATGTAAGCTTTGAAATACAGACACTGCGCTTGATGCCAAAGATAAATTTTACTACTAAAACTTCATAGCAAAGAAGCCTGTGCTGTGAAATCAAATCCTGACCGGGTTTACACATGTGAAAACGTTTAAACAGTGTTGCACACCCGACATAATAGCACGGAGGGATGGTGCTGGAAGTCATCAGGACACACTATTTGCAAAGGTCGCACTGCCTTTCTGTCACAACTAACTTCTACACCTACATGACCCTCTATATCGAACCTGTGCTGGAAAAAAATGTCTGCTGACAGGCTCACACAAGCAGCTATGTCAGAAATCTGCTCCACAACCGAATTGCCAGCACTCAGAGATGGTGCTGGGAACCGTCAGTACGCATGTAAGCTTCGTAATAACGGCACTGCCCTTGATGCCACAAATAAATTTTAGTACTAAATGTTCATTGAAAAGAAGCCTGGGCTGTGAAATCGAATCCTGATCTGGTCTGTACATGTAAAAACTTTTAAGCAGTGTTGCACACCAGACATACCACCAAACAGAAATGTTGCTGGGAGTCATGTGTTCAAACTATTTCCACTGGTTGCACTGCCTTTCCTGTCACAACTAACTTTTACACCAACATGACCTTCTGGATCGAACCTGTGCTGGAAAACAGGTCTGCTGACATGATGCACGTAAGCATCCATGTCAGAACTCTGCTCCACAACCCAATTGCCTTCACTGAGAGAATGTGCTGGGGGTCATCAGCACACACCATTTGCAACGGTGGCACTGCATATCCTGTCACAACTAACTTTTACAGTTACATGTGGCTCTGGATTGAACCTGTGCTGGAAAACAGGGCTGCTTACATGCTGCTGAAAAGCAGCAATGTCAGAACTCTGCTCCACAACCGAATTGCCTCAACACAGAGATGTGGCTGGTAACCGTCAGTACTCATGTAAGCTTTGAAATATAGACACTGCCCTTGATGCCAAAGATAAATTTTACTACTAAAACTTCATAGCAAAGAAGTCTGTGCTGTGAAATCAAATCCTGACCGGGTTTACACAGTGAAAACGTTTAAACAGTGTTGCACACCAGACATACCACCAAACAGAAATGTTGCTGGGAGTCATGTGCTCAAACTATTTCCAAAGGCGGCACTGCCTTTCCTGTCACAAATAATTTTTACACCAACATGACCTTCTGGATCGAACCTGTGCTGGAAAACAGGTTTGCTGACATGCTGCACTCAAGCTGTAATGTCAGAACTCTGATCCACAAGCGATTTGCCTGCACTCAGAGATCGTGCGGGGGAGTCATCAGCACACACCATTTGCAGAGGCGGCACTGCCTTTCCTGTCACAACTAACTTTTACAACTACATGAGCCTATGGATCGAACCTGTGCTGGAAAACAGGTCTGCTTACATGCTGCTGAAAAGCAGCAATGTCAGAACTCTGCTCCACAACCGAATTGCCTGAACACAGAGATGTGGCTGGTAACCGTCAGTACTCATGTAAGCTTTGAAATATAGACACTGCCCTTGATGCCAAAGATAAATTTTACTACTAAAACTTCATAGCAAAGAAGCCTGTGCTGTGAAATCAAATCCTGACCGGGTTTACACATGTGAAAACGTTTAAACAGTGTTGCACACCCGACATAATAGCACGGAGGGATGGTGCTGGAAGTCATCAGGACACACTATTTGCAAAGGTCGCACTGCCTTTCTGTCACAACTAACTTTTACACCTACATGAGCCTATGGATCGAACCTGTGCTGGAAAACAGGTCTGCTGACAAGCTACACACAAGCAGCAATGTCAGAAATCTGCTCCACAACCGAATTGCCAGCACTCAGAGATGTTGCTGGGAACCGTCAGTACGCATTTAAGCCTCGTAATAATTGCACTGCCCTTGATGCCGCAAATAAATTTTACTACTAAATGTTCATTGAAAAGAAGTCTGGGCTGTGAAATCAAATCCTGATCTGGTCTGTTCATGTAAAAACTTTTAAACAGTGTTGCACACCAGACATACCACCAAACAGAAATGTTGCTGGGAGTCATGTGTTCAAACTATTTCCACTGGTCGCACTGCCTTTCCTGTCACAACTAACTTTTACACCAACATGACCTTCTGGATCGAACCTGTGCTGGAAAACAGGTCTGCTGACATGATGCACGTAAGCATCCATGTCAGAACTCTGCTCCACAACCCAATTGCCTTCACTGAGAGAATGTGCTGGGGGTCATCAGCACACACCATTTGCAACGGTGGCACTGCATATCCTGTCACAACTAACTTTTACAATTACATGTGGCTCTGGATTGAACCTGTGCTGGAAAACAGGGCTGCTTACATGCTGCTGAAAAGCAGCAATGTCAGAACTCTGCTCCACAACCGAATTGCCTCAACACAGAGATGTGGCTGGTAACCGTCAGTACTCATGTAAGCTTTGAAATATAGACACTGCCCTTGATGCCAAAGATAAATTTTACTACTAAAACTTCATAGCAAAGAAGCCTGTGCTGTGAAATCAAATCCTGACCGGGTTTACACAGTGAAAACGTTTAAACAGTGTTGCACACCAGGCATACCACCAAACAGAAATGTTGCTGGGAGTCATGTGCTCAAACTATTTCCAAAGGCGGCACTGCCTTTCCTGTCACAACTAACTTTTACACATTCATGAGCTTATGGATCGAACCTGTGCTGGAAAACAGGTCTGCTTACATGCTGCTGAAAGCAGCAATGTCAGAACTCTGCTGCGCAACCGAATTGCCTGAACACAGAGATGTGGCTGGTAACCGTCAGTACTCATGTAAGCTTTGAAATACAGACACTGCGCTTGATGCCAAAGATAAATTTTACTACGAAAACTTCATAGCAAAGAAGCCTGTGCTGTGAAATCAAATCCTGACCGGGGCTGCAAATGTAAAAACGTTTAAACAGTGCTGCACACCCGACATAATAGCACGGAAAGATGGTGCAGGGAGACATCAGGACACACTGTTTGCAAAGGTCGCACTGTCTTTCCTGTCACAACTAACTTTTACAATTACATGTGGCTCTGGATTGAACCTGTGCTGGAAAACAGGGCTGCTTACATGCTGCTGAAAAGCAGCAATGTCAGAACTCTGCTCCACAACCGAATTGCCTGAACACATAGATGTGGCTGGTAACCGTCAGTACTCATGTAAGCTTTGAAATACAGACACTGCGCTTGATGCCAAAGATAAATTTTACTACTAAAACTTCATAGCAAAGAAGCCTGTGCTGTGAAATCAAATCCTGACCGGGTTTACACATGTGAAAACGTTTAAACAGTGTTGCACACCCGACATAATAGCACGGAGGGATGGTCCTGGAAGTCATCAGGACACACTATTTGCAAAGGTCGCACTGCCTTTCTGTCACAACTAACTTTTACACCTACATGAGCCTATGGATCGAACCTGTGCTGGAAAACAGGTCTGCTGACAAGCTACACACAAGCAGCAATGTCAGAAATCTGCTCCACAACCGAATTGCCAGCACTCAGAGATGTTGCTGGGAACCGTCAGTACGCTTTTAAGCCTCGTAATAATTGCACTGCCCTTGATGCCGCAAATAAATTTTACTACTAAATGTTCATTGAAAAGAAGTCTGGGCTGTGAAATCAAATCCTGATCTGGTCTGTTCATGTAAAAACTTTTAAACAGTGTTGCACACCAGACATACCACCAAACAGAAATGTTGCTGGGAGTCATGTGTTCAAACTATTTCCACTGGTCGCACTGCCTTTCCTGTCACAACTAACTTTTACACCAACATGACCTTCTGGATCGAACCTGTGCTGGAAAACAGGTCTGCTGACATGATGCACGTAAGCATCCATGTCAGAACTCTGCTCCACAACCCAATTGCCTTCACTGAGAGAATGTGCTGGGGGTCATCAGCACACACCATTTGCAACGGTGGCACTGCATATCCTGTCACAACTAACTTTTACAATTACATGTGGCTCTGGATTGAACCTGTGCTGGAAAACAGGGCTGCTTACATGCTGCTGAAAGCAGCAATGTCAGAACTCTGCTGCGCAACCGAATTGCCTGAACACAGAGATGTGGCTGGTAACCGTCAGTACTCATGTAAGCTTTGAAATACAGACACTGCGCTTGATGCCAAAGATAAATTTTACTACGAAAACTTCATAGCAAAGAAGCCTGTGCTGTGAAATCAAATCCTGACCGGGGCTGCAAATGTAAAAACGTTTAAACAGTGCTGCACACCCGACATAATAGCACGGAAAGATGGTGCAGGGAGACATCAGGACACACTGTTTGCAAAGGTCGCACTGTCTTTCCTGTCACAACTAACTTTTACAATTACATGTGGCTCTGGATTGAACCTGTGCTGGAAAACAGGGCTGCTTACATGCTGCTGAAAAGCAGCAATGTCAGAACTCTGCTCCACAACCGAATTGCCTGAACACAGAGATGTGGCTGGTAACCGTCAGTACTCATGTAAGCTTTGAAATACAGACACTGCGCTTGATGCCAAAGATAAATTTTACTACTAAAACTTCATAGCAAAGAAGCCTGTGCTGTGAAATCAAATCCTGACCGGGTTTACACATGTGAAAACGTTTAAACAGTGTTGCACACCCGACATAATAGCACGGAGGGATGGTCCTGGAAGTCATCAGGACACACTATTGGCAAAGGTCGCACTGCCTTTCTGTCACAACTAACTTTTACACCTACATGAGCCTATGGATCGAACCTGTGCTGGAAAACAGGTCTGCTGACAAGCTACACACAAGCAGCAATGTCAGAAATCTGCTCCACAACCGAATTGCCAGCACTCAGAGATGTTGCTGGGAACCGTCAGTACGCTTTTAAGCCTCGTAATAATTGCACTGCCCTTGATGCCGCAAATAAATTTTACTACTAAATGTTCATTGAAAAGAAGTCTGGGCTGTGAAATCAAATCCTGATCTGGTCTGTTCATGTAAAAACTTTTAAACAGTGTTGCACACCAGACATACCACCAAACAGAAATGTTGCTGGGAGTCATGTGTTCAAACTATTTCCACTGGTCGCACTGCCTTTCCTGTCACAACTAACTTTTACACCAACATGACCTTCTGGATCGAACCTGTGCTGGAAAACAGGTCTGCTGACATGATGCACGTAAGCATCCATGTCAGAACTCTGCTCCACAACCCAATTGCCTTCACTGAGAGAATGTGCTGGGGGTCATCAGCACACACCATTTGCAACGGTGGCACTGCATATCCTGTCACAACTAACTTTTACAATTACATGTGGCTCTGGATTGAACCTGTGCTGGAAAACAGGGCTGCTTACATGCTGCTGAAAAGCAGCAATGTCAGAACTCTGCTCCACAACCGAATTGCCTCAACACAGAGATGTGGCTGGTAACCGTCAGTACTCATGTAAGCTTTGAAATATAGACACTGCCCTTGATGCCAAAGATAAATTTTACTACTAAAAGTTCATAGCAAAGAACCCTGTGCTGTGAAATCAAATCCTGACCGGGTTTACACAGTGAAAACGTTTAAACAGTGTTGCACACCAGACATACCACCAAACAGAAATGTTGCTGGGAGTCATGTGCTCAAACTATTTCCAAAGGCGGCACTGCCTTTCCTGTCACAACTAACTTTTACACATTCATGAGCTTATGGATCGAACCTGTGCTGGAAAACAGGGCTGCTTACATGCTGCTGAAAGCAGCAATGTCAGAACTCTGCTGCGCAACCGAATTGCCTGAACACAGAGATGTGGCTGGTAACCGTCAGTACTCATGTAAGCTTTGAAATACAGACACTGCGCTTGATGCCAAAGATAAATTTTACTACGAAAACTTCATAGCAAAGAAGCCTGTGCTGTGAAATCAAATCCTGACCGGGGCTGCAAATGTAAAAACGTTTAAACAGTGCTGCACACCCGACATAATAGCACGGAAAGATGGTGCAGGGAGACATCAGGACACACTGTTTGCAAAGGTCGCACTGTCTTTCCTGTCACAACTAACTTTTACAATTACATGTGGCTCTGGATTGAACCTGTGCTGGAAAACAGGGCTGCTTACATGCTGCTGAAAAGCAGCAATGTCAGAACTCTGCTCCACAACCGAATTGCCTGAACACAGAGATGTGGCTGGTAACCGTCAGTACTCATGTAAGCTTTGAAATACAGACACTGCGCTTGATGCCAAAGATAAATTTTACTACTAAAACTTCATAGCAAAGAAGCCTGTGCTGTGAAATCAAATCCTGACCGGGTTTACACATGTGAAAACGTTTAAACAGTGTTGCACACCCGACATAATAGCACGGAGGGATGGTGCTGGAAGTCATCAGGACACACTATTTGCAAAGGTCGCACTGCCTTTCTGTCACAACTAACTTCTACACCTACATGACCCTCTATATCGAACCTGTGCTGGAAAAAAATGTCTGCTGACAGGCTCACACAAGCAGCTATGTCAGAAATCTGCTCCACAACCGAATTGCCAGCACTCAGAGATGGTGCTGGGAACCGTCAGTACGCATGTAAGCTTCGTAATAACGGCACTGCCCTTGATGCCACAAATAAATTTTAGTACTAAATGTTCATTGAAAAGAAGCCTGGGCTGTGAAATCGAATCCTGATCTGGTCTGTACATGTAAAAACTTTTAAGCAGTGTTGCACACCAGACATACCACCAAACAGAAATGTTGCTGGGAGTCATGTGTTCAAACTATTTCCACTGGTTGCACTGCCTTTCCTGTCACAACTAACTTTTACACCAACATGACCTTCTGGATCGAACCTGTGCTGGAAAACAGGTCTGCTGACATGATGCACGTAAGCATCCATGTCAGAACTCTGCTCCACAACCCAATTGCCTTCACTGAGAGAATGTGCTGGGGGTCATCAGCACACACCATTTGCAACGGTGGCACTGCATATCCTGTCACAACTAACTTTTACAGTTACATGTGGCTCTGGATTGAACCTGTGCTGGAAAACAGGGCTGCTTACATGCTGCTGAAAAGCAGCAATGTCAGAACTCTGCTCCACAACCGAATTGCCTGAACACAGAGATGTGGATGGTAACCGTCAGTACTCATGTAAGCTTTGAAATATAGACACTGCCCTTGATGCCAAAGATAAATTTTACTACTAAAAGTTCATAGCAAAGAACCCTGTGCTGTGAAATCAAATCCTGACCGGGTTTACACAGTGAAAACGTTTAAACAGTGTTGCACACCAGACATACCACCAAACAGAAATGTTGCTGGGAGTCATGTGCTCAAACTATTTCCAAAGGCGGCACTGCCTTTCCTGTCACAAATAATTTTTACACCAACATGACCTTCTGGATCGAACCTGTGCTGGAAAACAGGTTTGCTGACATGCTGCACTCAAGCTGTAATGTCAGAACTCTGGTCCACAAGCGATTTGCCTGCACTCAGAGATCGTGCGGGGGAGTCATCAGCACACACCATTTGCAGAGGCGGCACTGCCTTTCCTGTCACAACTAACTTTTACAACTACATGAGCCTATGGATCGAACCTGTGCTGGAAAACAGGTCTGCTTACATGCTGCTGAAAAGCAGCAATGTCAGAACTCTGCTCCACAACCGAATTGCCTGAACACAGAGATGTGGCTGGTAACCGTCAGTACTCATGTAAGCTTTGAAATATAGACACTGCCCTTGATGCCAAAGATAAATTTTACTACTAAAACTTCATAGCAAAGAAGCCTGTGCTGTGAAATCAAATCCTGACCGGGTTTACACATGTGAAAACGTTTAAACAGTGTTGCACACCCGACATAATAGCACGGAGGGATGGTCCTGGAAGTCCTCAGGACACACTATTTGCAAAGGTCGCACTGCCTTTCTGTCACAACTAACTTTTACACCTACATGAGCCTATGGATCGAACCTGTGCTGGAAAACAGGTCTGCTGACAAGCTACACACAAGCAGCAATGTCAGAAATCTGCTCCACAACCGAATTGCCAGCACTCAGAGATGTTGCTGGGAACCGTCAGTACGCATTTAAGCCTCGTAATAATTGCACTGCCCTTGATGCCGCAAATAAATTTTACTACTAAATGTTCATTGAAAAGAAGTCTGGGCTGTGAAATCAAATCCTGATCTGGTCTGTTCATGTAAAAACTTTTAAACAGTGTTGCACACCAGACATACCACCAAACAGAAATGTTGCTGGGAGTCATGTGTTCAAACTATTTCCACTGGTCGCACTGCCTTTCCTGTCACAACTAACTTTTACACCAACATGACCTTCTGGATCGAACCTGTGCTGGAAAACAGGTCTGCTGACATGATGCACGTAAGCATCCATGTCAGAACTCTGCTCCACAACCCAATTGCCTTCACTGAGAGAATGTGCTGGGGGTCATCAGCACACACCATTTGCAACGGTGGCACTGCATATCCTGTCACAACTAACTTTTACAATTACATGTGGCTCTGGATTGAACCTGTGCTGGAAAACAGGGCTGCTTACATGCTGCTGAAAAGCAGCAATGTCAGAACTCTGCTCCACAACCGAATTGCCTCAACACAGAGATGTGGCTGGTAACCGTCAGTACTCATGTAAGCTTTGAAATATAGACACTGCCCTTGATGCCAAAGATAAATTTTACTACTAAAAGTTCATAGCAAAGAACCCTGTGCTGTGAAATCAAATCCTGACCGGGTTTACACAGTGAAAACGTTTAAACAGTGTTGCACACCAGACATACCACCAAACAGAAATGTTGCTGGGAGTCATGTGCTCAAACTATTTCCAAAGGCGGCACTGCCTTTCCTGTCACAACTAACTTTTACACATTCATGAGCTTATGGATCGAACCTGTGCTGGAAAACAGGTCTGCTTACATGCTGCTGAAAGCAGCAATGTCAGAACTCTGCTGCGCAACCGAATTGCCTGAACACAGAGATGTGGCTGGTAACCGTCAGTACTCATGTAAGCTTTGAAATACAGACACTGCGCTTGATGCCAAAGATAAATTTTACTACGAAAACTTCATAGCAAAGAAGCCTGTGCTGTGAAATCAAATCCTGACCGGGGCTGCAAATGTAAAAACGTTTAAACAGTGCTGCACACCCGACATAATAGCACGGAAAGATGGTGCAGGGAGACATCAGGACACACTGTTTGCAAAGGTCGCACTGTCTTTCCTGTCACAACTAACTTTTACAATTACATGTGGCTCTGGATTGAACCTGTGCTGGAAAACAGGGCTGCTTACATGCTGCTGAAAAGCAGCAATGTCAGAACTCTGCTCCACAACCGAATTGCCTGAACACAGAGATGTGGCTGGTAACCGTCAGTACTCATGTAAGCTTTGAAATACAGACACTGCGCTTGATGCCAAAGATAAATTTTACTACTAAACTTCATAGCAAAGAAGCCTGTGCTGTGAAATCAAATCCTGACCGGGTTTACACATGTGAAAACGTTTAAACAGTGTTGCACACCCGACATAATAGCACGGAGGGATGGTCCTGGAAGTCATCAGGACACACTATTTGCAAAGGTCGCACTGCCTTTCTGTCACAACTAACTTTTACACCTACATGAGCCTATGGATCGAACCTGTGCTGGAAAACAGGTCTGCTGACAAGCTACACACAAGCAGCAATGTCAGAAATCTGCTCCACAACCGAATTGCCAGCACTCAGAGACATTGCTGGGAACCGTCAGTACGCTTTTAAGCCTCGTAATAATTGCACTGCCCTTGATGCCGCAAATAAATTTTACTACTAAATGTTCATTGAAAAGAAGTCTGGGCTGTGAAATCAAATCCTGATCTGGTCTGTTCATGTAAAAACTTTTAAACAGTGTTGCACACCAGACATACCACCAAACAGAAATGTTGCTGGGAGTCATGTGTTCAAACTATTTCCACTGGTCGCACTGCCTTTCCTGTCACAACTAACTTTTACACCAACATGACCTTCTGGATCGAACCTGTGCTGGAAAACAGGTCTGCTGACATGATGCACGTAAGCATCCATGTCAGAACTCTGCTCCACAACCCAATTGCCTTCACTGAGAGAATGTGCTGGGGGTCATCAGCACACACCATTTGCAACGGTGGCACTGCATATCCTGTCACAACTAACTTTTACAATTACATGTGGCTCTGGATTGAACCTGTGCTGGAAAACAGGGCTGCTTACATGCTGCTGAAAAGCAGCAATGTCAGAACTCTGCTCCACAACCGAATTGCCTCAACACAGAGATGTGGCTGGTAACCGTCAGTACTCATGTAAGCTTTGAAATATAGACACTGCCCTTGATGCCAAAGATAAATTTTACTACTAAAACTTCATAGCAAAGAAGTCTGTGCTGTGAAATCAAATCCTGACCGGGTTTACACAGTGAAAACGTTTAAACAGTGTTGCACACCAGACATACCACCAAACAGAAATGTTGCTGGGAGTCATGTGCTCAAACTATTTCCAAAGGCGGCACTGCCTTTCCTGTCACAAATAATTTTTACACCAACATGACCTTCTGGATCGAACCTGTGCTGGAAAACAGGTTTGCTGACATGCTGCACTCAAGCTGTAATGTCAGAACTCTGGTCCACAAGCGATTTGCCTGCACTCAGAGATCATGCGGGGGAGTCATCAGCACACACCATTTGCAGAGGCGGCACTGCCTTTCCTGTCACAACTAACTTTTACACATTCATGAGCTTATGGATCGAACCTGTGCTGGAAAACAGGTCTGCTTACATGCTGCTGAAAAGCAGCAATGTCAGAACTCTGCTCCACAACCGAATTGCCTGAACACAGAGATGTGGCTGGTAACCGTCAGTACTCATGTAAGCTTTGAAATACAGACACTGCGCTTGATGCCAAAGATAAATTTTACTACGAAAACTTCATAGCAAAGAAGCCTGTGCTGTGAAATCAAATCCTGACCGGGTTTACACATGTGAAAACGTTTAAACAGTGTTGCACACCCGACATAATAGCACGGAGGGATGGTGCTGGAAGTCATCAGGACACACTATTTGCAAAGGTCGCACTGCCTTTCTGTCACAACTAACTTCTACACCTACATGACCCTCTATATCGAACCTGTGCTGGAAAAAAATGTCTGCTGACAGGCTCACACAAGCAGCTATGTCAGAAATCTGCTCCACAACCGAATTGCCAGCACTCAGAGATGTTGCTGGGAACCGTCAGTACGCATTTAAGCCTCGTAATAATTGCACTGCCCTTGATGCCGCAAATAAATTTTACTACTAAATGTTCATTGAAAAGAAGTCTGGGCTGTGAAATCAAATCCTGATCTGGTCTGTTCATGTAAAAACTTTTAAACAGTGTTGCACACCAGACATACCACCAAACAGAAATGTTGCTGGGAGTCATGTGTTCAAACTATTTCCACTGGTCGCACTGCCTTTCCTGTCACAACTAACTTTTACACCAACATGACCTTCTGGATCGAACCTGTGCTGGAAAACAGGTCTGCTGACATGATGCACGTAAGCATCCATGTCAGAACTCTGCTCCACAACCCAATTGCCTTCACTGAGAGAATGTGCTGGGGGTCATCAGCACACACCATTTGCAACGGTGGCACTGCATATCCTGTCACAACTAACTTTTACAATTACATGTGGCTCTGGATTGAACCTGTGCTGGAAAACAGGGCTGCTTACATGCTGCTGAAAAGCAGCAATGTCAGAACTCTGCTCCACAAACCGAATTGCCTGAACACAGAGATGTGGCTGGTAACCGTCAGTACTCATGTAAGCTTTGAAATATAGACACTGCCCTTGATGCCAAAGATAAATTTTACTACTAAAAGTTCATAGCAAAGAACCCTGTGCTGTGAAATCAAATCCTGACCGGGTTTACACAGTGAAAACGTTTAAACAGTGTTGCACACCAGACATACCACCAAACAGAAATGTTGCTGGGAGTCATGTGCTCAAACTATTTCCAAAGGCGGCACTGCCTTTCCTGTCACAACTAACTTTTACACATTCATGAGCTTATGGATCGAACCTGTGCTGGAAAACAGGTCTGCTTACATGCTGCTGAAAGCAGCAATGTCAGAACTCTGCTGCGCAACCGAATTGCCTGAACACAGAGATGTGGCTGGTAACCGTCAGTACTCATGTAAGCTTTGAAATACAGACACTGCGCTTGATGCCAAAGATAAATTTTACTACGAAAACTTCATAGCAAAGAAGCCTGTGCTGTGAAATCAAATCCTGACCGGGTTTACACATGTGAAAACGTTTTAAACAGTGTTGCACACCCGACATAATAGCACGGAGGGATGGTGCTGGAAGTCATCAGGACACACTATTTGCAAAGGTCGCACTGCCTTTCTGTCACAACTAACTTCTACACCTACATGACCCTCTATATCGAACCTGTGCTGGAAAAAAATGTCTGCTGACAGGCTCACACAAGCAGCTATGTCAGAAATCTGCTCCACAACCGAATTGCCAGCACTCAGAGATGTTGCTGGGAACCGTCAGTACGCATTTAAGCCTCGTAATAATTGCACTGCCCTTGATGCCGCAAATAAATTTTACTACTAAATGTTCATTGAAAAGAAGTCTGGGCTGTGAAATCAAATCCTGATCTGGTCTGTTCATGTAAAAACTTTTAAACAGTGTTGCACACCAGACATACCACCAAACAGAAATGTTGCTGGGAGTCATGTGTTCAAACTATTTCCACTGGTCGCACTGCCTTTCCTGTCACAACTAACTTTTACACCAACATGACCTTCTGGATCGAACCTGTGCTGGAAAACAGGTCTGCTGACATGATGCACGTAAGCATCCATGTCAGAACTCTGCTCCACAACCCAATTGCCTTCACTGAGAGAATGTGCTGGGGGTCATCAGCACACACCATTTGCAACGGTGGCACTGCATATCCTGTCACAACTAACTTTTACAATTACATGTGGCTCTGGATTGAACCTGTGCTGGAAAACAGGGCTGCTTACATGCTGCTGAAAAGCAGCAATGTCAGAACTCTGCTCCACAACCGAATTGCCTCAACACAGAGATGTGGCTGGTAACCGTCAGTACTCATGTAAGCTTTGAAATATAGACACTGCCCTTGATGCCAAAGATAAATTTTACTACTAAAAGTTCATAGCAAAGAACCCTGTGCTGTGAAATCAAATCCTGACCGGGTTTACACAGTGAAAACGTTTAAACAGTGTTGCACACCAGACATACCACCAAACAGAAATGTTGCTGGGAGTCATGTGCTCAAACTATTTCCAAAGGCGGCACTGCCTTTCCTGTCACAACTAACTTTTACACATTCATGAGCTTATGGATCGAACCTGTGCTGGAAAACAGGTCTGCTTACATGCTGCTGAAAGCAGCAATGTCAGAACTCTGCTGCGCAACCGAATTGCCTGAACACAGAGATGTGGCTGGTAACCGTCAGTACTCATGTAAGCTTTGAAATACAGACACTGCGCTTGATGCCAAAGATAAATTTTACTACGAAAACTTCATAGCAAAGAAGCCTGTGCTGTGAAATCAAATCCTGACCGGGGCTGCAAATGTAAAAACGTTTAAACAGTGCTGCACACCCGACATAATAGCACGGAAAGATGGTGCAGGGAGACATCAGGACACACTGTTTGCAAAGGTCGCACTGTCTTTCCTGTCACAACTAACTTTTACAATTACATGTGGCTCTGGATTGAACCTGTGCTGGAAAACAGGGCTGCTTACATGCTGCTGAAAAGCAGCAATGTCAGAACTCTGCTCCACAACCGAATTGCCTGAACACAGAGATGTGGCTGGTAACCGTCAGTACTCATGTAAGCTTTGAAATACAGACACTGCGCTTGATGCCAAAGATAAATTTTACTACGAAAACTTCATAGCAAAGAAGCCTGTGCTGTGAAATCAAATCCTGACCGGGTTTACACATGTGAAAACGTTTAAACAGTGTTGCACACCCGACATAATAGCACGGAGGGATGGTCCTGGAAGTCATCAGGACACACTATTTGCAAAGGTCGCACTGCCTTTCTGTCACAACTAACTTTTACACCTACATGAGCCTATGGATCGAACCTGTGCTGGAAAACAGGTCTGCTGACAAGCTACACACAAGCAGCAATGTCAGAAATCTGCTCCACAACCGAATTGCCAGCACTCAGAGATGTTGCTGGGAACCGTCAGTACGCTTTTAAGCCTCGTAATAATTGCACTGCCCTTGATGCCGCAAATAAATTTTACTACTAAATGTTCATTGAAAAGAAGTCTGGGCTGTGAAATCAAATCCTGATCTGGTCTGTTCATGTAAAAACTTTTAAACAGTGTTGCACACCAGACATACCACCAAACAGAAATGTTGCTGGGAGTCATGTGTTCAAACTATTTCCACTGGTCGCACTGCCTTTCCTGTCACAACTAACTTTTACACCAACATGACCTTCTGGATCGAACCTGTGCTGGAAAACAGGTCTGCTGACATGATGCACGTAAGCATCCATGTCAGAACTCTGCTCCACAACCCAATTGCCTTCACTGAGAGAATGTGCTGGGGGTCATCAGCACACACCATTTGCAACGGTGGCACTGCATATCCTGTCACAACTAACTTTTGCAATTACATGTGGCTCTGGATTGAACCTGTGCTGGAAAACAGGTCTGCTTACATGCTGCTGAAAAGCAGCAATGTCAGAACTCTGCTCCACAACCGAATTGCCTCAACACAGAGATGTGGCTGGTAACCGTCAGTACTCATGTAAGCTTTGAAATATAGACACTGCCCTTGATGCCAAAGATAAATTTTACTACTAAAACTTCATAGCAAAGAAGTCTGTGCTGTGAAATCAAATCCTGACCGGGTTTACACAGTGAAAACGTTTAAACAGTGTTGCACACCAGACATACCACCAAACAGAAATGTTGCTGGGAGTCATGTGCTCAAACTATTTCCAAAGGCGGCACTGCCTTTCCTGTCACAAATAATTTTTACACCAACATGACCTTCTGGATCGAACCTGTGCTGGAAAACAGGTTTGCTGACATGCTGCACTCAAGCTGTAATGTCAGAACTCTGGTCCACAAGCGATTTGCCTGCACTCAGAGATCGTGCGGGGGAGTCATCAGCACACACCATTTGCAGAGGCGGCACTGCCTTTCCTGTCACAACTAACTTTTACACATTCATGAGCTTATGGATCGAACCTGTGCTGGAAAACAGGTCTGCTTACATGCTGCTGAAAAGCAGCAATGTCAGAACTCTGCTCCACAACCGAATTGCCTGAACACAGAGATGTGGCTGGTAACCGTCAGTACTCATGTAAGCTTTGAAATACAGACACTGCGCTTGATGCCAAAGATAAATTTTACTACTAAAACTTCATAGCAAAGAAGCCTGTGCTGTGAAATCAAATCCTGACCGGGTTTACACATGTGAAAACGTTTAAACAGTGTTGCACACCCGACATAATAGCACGGAGGGATGGTGCTGGAAGTCATCAGGACACACTATTTGCAAAGGTCGCACTGCCTTTCTGTCACAACTAACTTCTACACCTACATGACCCTCTATATCGAACCTGTGCTGGAAAAAAATGTCTGCTGACAGGCTCACACAAGCAGCTATGTCAGAAATCTGCTCCACAACCGAATTGCCAGCACTCAGAGATGGTGCTGGGAACCGTCAGTACGCATTTAAGCCTCGTAATAATTGCACTGCCCTTGATGCCGCAAATAAATTTTACTACTAAATGTTCATTGAAAAGAAGTCTGGGCTGTGAAATCAAATCCTGATCTGGTCTGTTCATGTAAAAACTTTTAAACAGTGTTGCACACCAGACATACCACCAAACAGAAATGTTGCTGGGAGTCATGTGTTCAAACTATTTCCACTGGTCGCACTGCCTTTCCTGTCACAACTAACTTTTACACCAACATGACCTTCTGGATCGAACCTGTGCTGGAAAACAGGTCTGCTGACATGATGCACGTAAGCATCCATGTCAGAACTCTGCTCCACAACCCAATTGCCTTCACTGAGAGAATGTGCTGGGGGTCATCAGCACACACCATTTGCAACGGTGGCACTGCATATCCTGTCACAACTAACTTTTACACATTCATGAGCCTATGGATCGAACCTGTGCTGGAAAACAGGGCTGCTTACATGCTGCTGAAAAGCAGCAATGTCAGAACTCTGCTCCACAACCGAATTGCCTGAACACAGAGATGTGGATGGTAACCGTCAGTACTCATGTAAGCTTTGAAATATAGACACTGCCCTTGATGCCAAAGATAAATTTTACTACTAAAACTTCATAGCAAAGAAGTCTGTGCTGTGAAATCAAATCCTGACCGGGTTTACACAGTGAAAACGTTTAAACAGTGTTGCACACCAGACATACCACCAAACAGAAATGTTGCTGGGAGTCATGTGCTCAAACTATTTCCAAAGGCGGCACTGCCTTTCCTGTCACAAATAATTTTTACACCAACATGACCTTCTGGATCGAACCTGTGCTGGAAAACAGGTTTGCTGACATGCTGCACTCAAGCTGTAATGTCAGAACTCTGGTCCACAAGCGATTTGCCTGCACTCAGAGATCGTGCGGGGGAGTCATCAGCACACACCATTTGCAGAGGCGGCACTGCCTTTCCTGTCACAACTAACTTTTACACATTCATGAGCTTATGGATCGAACCTGTGCTGGAAAACAGGTCTGCTTACATGCTGCTGAAAAGCAGCAATGTCAGAACTCTGCTCCACAACCGAATTGCCTGAACACAGAGATGTGGCTGGTAACCGTCAGTACTCATGTAAGCTTTGAAATACAGACACTGCGCTTGATGCCAAAGATAAATTTTACTACTAAAACTTCATAGCAAAGAAGCCTGTGCTGTGAAATCAAATCCTGACCGGGTTTACACATGTGAAAACGTTTAAACAGTGTTGCACACCCGACATAATAGCACGGAGGGATGGTGCTGGAAGTCATCAGGACACACTATTTGCAAAGGTCGCACTGCCTTTCTGTCACAACTAACTTCTACACCTACATGACCCTCTATATCGAACCTGTGCTGGAAAAAAATGTCTGCTGACAGGCTCACACAAGCAGCTATGTCAGAAATCTGCTCCACAACCGAATTGCCAGCACTCAGAGATGGTGCTGGGAACCGTCAGTACGCATGTAAGCTTCGTAATAACGGCACTGCCCTTGATGCCACAAATAAATTTTAGTACTAAATGTTCATTGAAAAGAAGCCTGGGCTGTGAAATCGAATCCTGATCTGGTCTGTACATGTAAAAACTTTTAAGCAGTGTTGCACACCAGACATACCACCAAACAGAAATGTTGCTGGGAGTCATGTGTTCAAACTATTTCCACTGGTCGCACTGCCTTTCCTGTCACAACTAACTTTTACACCAACATGACCTTCTGGATCGAACCTGTGCTGGAAAACAGGTCTGCTGACATGATGCACGTAAGCATCCATGTCAGAACTCTGCTCCACAACCCAATTGCCTTCACTGAGAGAATGTGCTGGGGGTCATCAGCACACACCATTTGCAACGGTGGCACTGCATATCCTGTCACAACTAACTTTTACAGTTACATGTGGCTCTGGATTGAACCTGTGCTGGAAAACAGGGCTGCTTACATGCTGCTGAAAAGCAGCAATGTCAGAACTCTGCTCCACAACCGAATTGCCTGAACACAGAGATGTGGCTGGTAACCGTCAGTACTCATGTAAGCTTTGAAATATAGACACTGCCCTTGATGCCAAAGATAAATTTTACTACTAAAACTTCATAGCAAAGAAGCCTGTGCTGTGAAATCAAATCCTGACCGGGTTTACACAGTGAAAACGTTTAAACAGTGTTGCACACCAGACATACCACCAAACAGAAATGTTGCTGGGAGTCATGTGCTCAAACTATTTCCAAAGGCGGCACTGCCTTTCCTGTCACAAATAATTTTTACACCAACATGACCTTCTGGATCGAACCTGTGCTGGAAAACAGGTTTGCTGACATGCTGCACTCAAGCTGTAATGTCAGAACTCTGGTCCACAAGCGATTTGCCTGCACTCAGAGATCGTGCGGGGGAGTCATCAGCACACACCATTTGCAGAGGCGGCACTGCCTTTCCTGTCACAACTAACTTTTACAACTACATGAGCCTATGGATCGAACCTGTGCTGGAAAACAGGTCTGCTTACATGCTGCTGAAAAGCAGCAATGTCAGAACTCTGCTCCACAACCGAATTGCCTGAACACAGAGATGTGGCTGGTAACCGTCAGTACTCATGTAAGCTTTGAAATATAGACACTGCCCTTGATGCCAAAGATAAATTTTACTACTAAAACTTCATAGCAAAGAAGCCTGTGCTGTGAAATCAAATCCTGACCGGGTTTACACATGTGAAAACGTTTAAACAGTGTTGCACACCCGACATAATAGCACGGAGGGATGGTCCTGGAAGTCATCAGGACACACTATTTGCAAAGGTCGCACTGCCTTTCTGTCACAACTAACTTTTACACCTACATGAGCCTATGGATCGAACCTGTGCTGGAAAACAGGTCTGCTGACAAGCTACACACAAGCAGCAATGTCAGAAATCTGCTCCACAACCGAATTGCCAGCACTCAGAGATGTTGCTGGGAACCGTCAGTACGCATTTAAGCCTCGTAATAATTGCACTGCCCTTGATGCCGCAAATAAATTTTACTACTAAATGTTCATTGAAAAGAAGTCTGGGCTGTGAAATCAAATCCTGATCTGGTCTGTACATGTAAAAACTTTTAAACAGTGTTGCACACCAGACATACCACCAAACAGAAATGTTGCTGGGAGTCATGTGTTCAAACTATTTCCACTGGTCGCACTGCCTTTCCTGTCACAACTAACTTTTACACCAACATGACCTTCTGGATCGAACCTGTGCTGGAAAACAGGTCTGCTGACATGATGCACGTAAGCATCCATGTCAGAACTCTGCTCCACAACCCAATTGCCTTCACTGAGAGAATGTGCTGGGGGTCATCAGCACACACCATTTGCAACGGTGGCACTGCATATCCTGTCACAACTAACTTTTACAATTACATGTGGCTCTGGATTGAACCTGTGCTGGAAAACAGGGCTGCTTACATGCTGCTGAAAAGCAGCAATGTCAGAACTCTGCTCCACAACCGAATTGCCTCAACACAGAGATGTGGCTGGTAACCGTCAGTACTCATGTAAGCTTTGAAATATAGACACTGCCCTTGATGCCAAAGATAAATTTTACTACTAAAAGTTCATAGCAAAGAACCCTGTGCTGTGAAATCAAATCCTGACCGGGTTTACACAGTGAAAACGTTTAAACAGTGTTGCACACCAGACATACCACCAAACAGAAATGTTGCTGGGAGTCATGTGCTCAAACTATTTCCAAAGGCGGCACTGCCTTTCCTGTCACAACTAACTTTTACACATTCATGAGCTTATGGATCGAACCTGTGCTGGAAAACAGGTCTGCTTACATGCTGCTGAAAGCAGCAATGTCAGAACTCTGCTGCGCAACCGAATTGCCTGAACACAGAGATGTGGCTGGTAACCGTCAGTACTCATGTAAGCTTTGAAATACAGACACTGCGCTTGATGCCAAATATAAATTTTACTACGAAAACTTCATAGCAAAGAAGCCTGTGCTGTGAAATCAAATCCTGACCGGGGCTGCAAATGTAAAAAACGTTTAAACAGTGCTGCACACCCGACATAATAGCACGGAAAGATGGTGCAGGGAGACATCAGGACACACTGTTTGCAAAGGTCGCACTGTCTTTCCTGTCACAACTAACTTTTACAATTACATGTGGCTCTGGATTGAACCTGTGCTGGAAAACAGGGCTGCTTACATGCTGCTGAAAAGCAGCAATGTCAGAACTCTGCTCCACAACCGAATTGCCTGAACACAGAGATGTGGCTGGTAACCGTCAGTACTCATGTAAGCTTTGAAATACAGACACTGCGCTTGATGCCAAAGATAAATTTTACTACTAAAACTTCATAGCAAAGAAGCCTGTGCTGTGAAATCAAATCCTGACCGGGTTTACACATGTGAAAACGTTTAAACAGTGTTGCACACCCGACATAATAGCACGGAGGGATGGTGCTGGAAGTCATCAGGACACACTATTTGCAAAGGTCGCACTGCCTTTCTGTCACAACTAACTTCTACACCTACATGACCCTCTATATCGAACCTGTGCTGGAAAAAAATGTCTGCTGACAGGCTCACACAAGCAGCTATGTCAGAAATCTGCTCCACAACCGAATTGCCAGCACTCAGAGATGGTGCTGGGAACCGTCAGTACGCATGTAAGCTTCGTAATAACGGCACTGCCCTTGATGCCACAAATAAATTTTAGTACTAAATGTTCATTGAAAAGAAGCCTGGGCTGTGAAATCGAATCCTGATCTGGTCTGTACATGTAAAAACTTTTAAGCAGTGTTGCACACCAGACATACCACCAAACAGAAATGTTGCTGGGAGTCATGTGTTCAAACTATTTCCACTGGTTGCACTGCCTTTCCTGTCACAACTAACTTTTACACCAACATGACCTTCTGGATCGAACCTGTGCTGGAAAACAGGTCTGCTGACATGATGCACGTAAGCATCCATGTCAGAACTCTGCTCCACAACCCAATTGCCTTCACTGAGAGAATGTGCTGGGGGTCATCAGCACACACCATTTGCAACGGTGGCACTGCATATCCTGTCACAACTAACTTTTACAGTTACATGTGGCTCTGGATTGAACCTGTGCTGGAAAACAGGGCTGCTTACATGCTGCTGAAAAGCAGCAATGTCAGAACTCTGCTCCACAACCGAATTGCCTGAACACAGAGATGTGGCTGGTAACCGTCAGTACTCATGTAAGCTTTGAAATATAGACACTGCCCTTGATGCCAAAGATAAATTTTACTACTAAAACTTCATAGCAAAGAAGTCTGTGCTGTGAAATCAAATCCTGACCGGGTTTACACAGTGAAAACGTTTAAACAGTGTTGCACACCAGACATACCACCAAACAGAAATGTTGCTGGGAGTCATGTGCTCAAACTATTTCCAAAGGCGGCACTGCCTTTCCTGTCACAAATAATTTTTACACCAACATGACCTTCTGGATCGAACCTGTGCTGGAAAACAGGTTTGCTGACATGCTGCACTCAAGCTGTAATGTCAGAACTCTGGTCCACAAGCGATTTGCCTGCACTCAGAGATCGTGCGGGGGAGTCATCAGCACACACCATTTGCAGAGGCGGCACTGCCTTTCCTGTCACAACTAACTTTTACAACTACATGAGCCTATGGATCGAACCTGTGCTGGAAAACAGGTCTGCTTACATGCTGCTGAAAAGCAGCAATGTCAGAACTCTGCTCCACAACCGAATTGCCTGAACACAGAGATGTGGCTGGTAACCGTCAGTACTCATGTAAGCTTTGAAATATAGACACTGCCCTTGATGCCAAAGATAAATTTTACTACTAAAACTTCATAGCAAAGAAGCCTGTGCTGTGAAATCAAATCCTGACCGGGTTTACACATGTGAAAACGTTTAAACAGTGTTGCACACCCGACATAATAGCACGGAGGGATGGTCCTGGAAGTCATCAGGACACACTATTTGCAAAGGTCGCACTGCCTTTCTGTCACAACTAACTTTTACACCTACATGAGCCTATGGATCGAACCTGTGCTGGAAAACAGGTCTGCTGACAAGCTACACACAAGCAGCAATGTCAGAAATCTGCTCCACAACCGAATTGCCAGCACTCAGAGATGTTGCTGGGAACCGTCAGTACGCATTTAAGCCTCGTAATAATTGCACTGCCCTTGATGCCGCAAATAAATTTTACTACTAAATGTTCATTGAAAAGAAGTCTGGGCTGTGAAATCAAATCCTGATCTGGTCTGTTCATGTAAAAACTTTTAAACAGTGTTGCACACCAGACATACCACCAAACAGAAATGTTGCTGGGAGTCATGTGTTCAAACTATTTCCACTGGTCGCACTGCCTTTCCTGTCACAACTAACTTTTACACCAACATGACCTTCTGGATCGAACCTGTGCTGGAAAACAGGTCTGCTGACATGATGCACGTAAGCATCCATGTCAGAACTCTGCTCCACAACCCAATTGCCTTCACTGAGAGAATGTGCTGGGGGTCATCAGCACACACCATTTGCAACGGTGGCACTGCATATCCTGTCACAACTAACTTTTACAGTTACATGTGGCTCTGGATTGAACCTGTGCTGGAAAACAGGGCTGCTTACATGCTGCTGAAAAGCAGCAATGTCAGAACTCTGCTCCACAACCGAATTGCCTCAACACAGAGATGTGGCTGGTAACCGTCAGTACTCATGTAAGCTTTGAAATATAGACACTGCCCTTGATGCCAAAGATAAATTTTACTACTAAAAGTTCATAGCAAAGAACCCTGTGCTGTGAAATCAAATCCTGACCGGGTTTACACAGTGAAAACGTTTAAACAGTGTTGCACACCAGACATACCACCAAACAGAAATGTTGCTGGGAGTCATGTGCTCAAACTATTTCCAAAGGCGGCACTGCCTTTCCTGTCACAACTAACTTTTACACATTCATGAGCTTATGGATCGAACCTGTGCTGGAAAACAGGTCTGCTTACATGCTGCTGAAAGCAGCAATGTCAGAACTCTGCTGCGCAACCGAATTGCCTGAACACAGAGATGTGGCTGGTAACCGTCAGTACTCATGTAAGCTTTGAAATACAGACACTGCGCTTGATGCCAAAGATAAATTTTACTACGAAAACTTCATAGCAAAGAAGCCTGTGCTGTGAAATCAAATCCTGACCGGGGCTGCAAATGTAAAAACGTTTAAACAGTGCTGCACACCCGACATAATAGCACGGAAAGATGGTGCAGGGAGACATCAGGACACACTGTTTGCAAAGGTCGCACTGTCTTTCCTGTCACAACTAACTTTTACAATTACATGTGGCTCTGGATTGAACCTGTGCTGGAAAACAGGGCTGCTTACATGCTGCTGAAAAGCAGCAATGTCAGAACTCTGCTCCACAACCGAATTGCCTGAACACAGAGATGTGGCTGGTAACCGTCAGTACTCATGTAAGCTTTGAAATACAGACACTGCGCTTGATGCCAAAGATAAATTTTACTACTAAAACTTCATAGCAAAGAAGCCTGTGCTGTGAAATCAAATCCTGACCGGGTTTACACATGTGAAAACGTTTAAACAGTGTTGCACACCCGACATAATAGCACGGAGGGATGGTGCTGGAAGTCATCAGGACACACTATTTGCAAAGGTCGCACTGCCTTTCTGTCACAACTAACTTCTACACCTACATGACCCTCTATATCGAACCTGTGCTGGAAAAAAATGTCTGCTGACAGGCTCACACAAGCAGCTATGTCAGAAATCTGCTCCACAACCGAATTGCCAGCACTCAGAGATGGTGCTGGGAACCGTCAGTACGCATGTAAGCTTCGTAATAACGGCACTGCCCTTGATGCCACAAATAAATTTTAGTACTAAATGTTCATTGAAAAGAAGCCTGGGCTGTGAAATCGAATCCTGATCTGGTCTGTACATGTAAAAACTTTTAAGCAGTGTTGCACACCAGACATACCACCAAACAGAAATGTTGCTGGGAGTCATGTGTTCAAACTATTTCCACTGGTTGCACTGCCTTTCCTGTCACAACTAACTTTTACACCAACATGACCTTCTGGATCGAACCTGTGCTGGAAAACAGGTCTGCTGACATGATGCACGTAAGCATCCATGTCAGAACTCTGCTCCACAACCCAATTGCCTTCACTGAGAGAATGTGCTGGGGGTCATCAGCACACACCATTTGCAACGGTGGCACTGCATATCCTGTCACAACTAACTTTTACAGTTACATGTGGCTCTGGATTGAACCTGTGCTGGAAAACAGGGCTGCTTACATGCTGCTGAAAAGCAGCAATGTCAGAACTCTGCTCCACAACCGAATTGCCTGAACACAGAGATGTGGCTGGTAACCGTCAGTACTCATGTAAGCTTTGAAATATAGACACTGCCCTTGATGCCAAAGATAAATTTTACTACTAAAACTTCATAGCAAAGAAGTCTGTGCTGTGAAATCAAATCCTGACCGGGTTTACACAGTGAAAACGTTTAAACAGTGTTGCACACCAGACATACCACCAAACAGAAATGTTGCTGGGAGTCATGTGCTCAAACTATTTCCAAAGGCGGCACTGCCTTTCCTGTCACAAATAATTTTTACACCAACATGACCTTCTGGATCGAACCTGTGCTGGAAAACAGGTTTGCTGACATGCTGCACTCAAGCTGTAATGTCAGAACTCTGGTCCACAAGCGATTTGCCTGCACTCAGAGATCGTGCGGGGGAGTCATCAGCACACACCATTTGCAGAGGCGGCACTGCCTTTCCTGTCACAACTAACTTTTACAACTACATGAGCCTATGGATCGAACCTGTGCTGGAAAACAGGTCTGCTTACATGCTGCTGAAAAGCAGCAATGTCAGAACTCTGCTCCACAACCGAATTGCCTGAACACAGAGATGTGGCTGGTAACCGTCAGTACTCATGTAAGCTTTGAAATACAGACACTGCCCTTGATGCCAAAGATAAATTTTACTACTAAAACTTCATAGCAAAGAAGCCTGTGCTGTGAAATCAAATCCTGACCGGGTTTACACATGTGAAAACGTTTAAACAGTGTTGCACACCCGACATAATAGCACGGAGGGATGGTCCTGGAAGTCATCAGGACACACTATTTGCAAAGGTCGCACTGCCTTTCTGTCACAACTAACTTTTACACCTACATGAGCCTATGGATCGAACCTGTGCTGGAAAACAGGTCTGCTGACAAGCTACACACAAGCAGCAATGTCAGAAATCTGCTCCACAACCGAATTGCCAGCACTCAGAGATGTTGCTGGGAACCGTCAGTACGCATTTAAGCCTCGTAATAATTGCACTGCCCTTGATGCCGCAAATAAATTTTACTACTAAATGTTCATTGAAAAGAAGTCTGGGCTGTGAAATCAAATCCTGATCTGGTCTGTTCATGTAAAAACTTTTAAACAGTGTTGCACACCAGACATACCACCAAACAGAAATGTTGCTGGGAGTCATGTGTTCAAACTATTTCCACTGGTCGCACTGCCTTTCCTGTCACAACTAACTTTTACACCAACATGACCTTCTGGATCGAACCTGTGCTGGAAAACAGGTCTGCTGACATGATGCACGTAAGCATCCATGTCAGAACTCTGCTCCACAACCCAATTGCCTTCACTGAGAGAATGTGCTGGGGGTCATCAGCACACACCATTTGCAACGGTGGCACTGCATATCCTGTCACAACTAACTTTTACAATTACATGTGGCTCTGGATTGAACCTGTGCTGGAAAACAGGGCTGCTTACATGCTGCTGAAAAGCAGCAATGTCAGAACTCTGCTCCACAACCGAATTGCCTCAACACAGAGATGTGGCTGGTAACCGTCAGTACTCATGTAAGCTTTGAAATATAGACACTGCCCTTGATGCCAAAGATAAATTTTACTACTAAAAGTTCATAGCAAAGAACCCTGTGCTGTGAAATCAAATCCTGACCGGGTTTACACAGTGAAAACGTTTAAACAGTGTTGCACACCAGACATACCACCAAACAGAAATGTTGCTGGGAGTCATGTGCTCAAACTATTTCCAAAGGCGGCACTGCCTTTCCTGTCACAACTAACTTTTACACATTCATGAGCTTATGGATCGAACCTGTGCTGGAAAACAGGTCTGCTTACATGCTGCTGAAAGCAGCAATGTCAGAACTCTGCTGCGCAACCGAATTGCCTGAACACAGAGATGTGGCTGGTAACCGTCAGTACTCATGTAAGCTTTGAAATACAGACACTGCGCTTGATGCCAAAGATAAATTTTACTACTAAAAGTTCATAGCAAAGAAGCCTGTGCTGTGAAATCAAATCCTGACCGGGTTTACACAGTGAAAACGTTTAAACAGTGTTGCACACCAGACATACCACCAAACAGAAATGTTGCTGGGAGTCATGTGCTCAAACTATTTCCAAAGGCGGCACTGCCTTTCCTGTCACAAATAATTTTTACACCAACATGACCTTCTGGATCGAACCTGTGCTGGAAAACAGGTTTGCTGACATGCTGCACTCAAGCTGTAATGTCAGAACTCTGGTCCACAAGCGATTTGCCTGCACTCAGAGATCGTGCGGGGGAGTCATCAGCACACACCATTTGCAGAGGCGGCACTGCCTTTCCTGTCACAACTAACTTTTACAACTACATGAGCCTATGGATCGAACCTGTGCTGGAAAACAGGTCTGCTTACATGCTGCTGAAAAGCAGCAATGTCAGAACTCTGCTCCACAACCGAATTGCCTGAACACAGAGATGTGGCTGGTAACCGTCAGTACTCATGTAAGCTTTGAAATATAGACACTGCGCTTGATGCCAAAGATAAATTTTACTACTAAAACTTCATAGCAAAGAAGCCTGTGCTGTGAAATCAAATCCTGACCGGGTTTACACATGTGAAAACGTTTAAACAGTATTGCACACCCGACATAATAGCACGGAGGGATGGTCCTGGAAGTCATCAGGACACACTATTTGCAAAGGTCGCACTGCCTTTCTGTCACAACTAACTTTACACCTACATGAGCCTATGGATCGAACCTGTGCTGGAAAACAGGTCTGCTGACAAGCTACACACAAGCAGCAATGTCAGAAATCTGCTCCACAACCGAATTGCCAGCACTCAGAGATGTTGCTGGGAACCGTCAGTACGCTTTTAAGCCTCGTAATAATTGCACTGCCCTTGATGCCGCAAATAAATTTTACTACTAAATGTTCATTGAAAAGAAGTCTGGGCTGTGAAATCAAATCCTGATCTGGTCTGTTCATGTAAAAACTTTTAAACAGTGTTGCACACCAGACATACCACCAAACAGAAATGTTGCTGGGAGTCATGTGTTCAAACTATTTCCACTGGTTGCACTGCCTTTCCTGTCACAACTAACTTTTACACCAACATGACCTTCTGGATCGAACCTGTGCTGGAAAACAGGTCTGCTGACATGATGCACGTAAGCATCCATGTCAGAACTCTGCTCCACAACCCAATTGCCTTCACTGAGAGAATGTGCTGGGGGGTCATCAGCACACACCATTTGCAACGGTGGCACTGCATATCCTGTCACAACTAACTTTTACAATTACATGTGGCTCTGGATTGAACCTGTGCTGGAAAACAGGTCTGCTTACATGCTGCTGAAAAGCAGCAATGTCAGAACTCTGCTCCACAACCGAATTGCCTCAACACAGAGATGTGGCTGGTAACCGTCAGTACTCATGTAAGCTTTGAAATATAGACACTGCCCTTGATGCCAAAGATAAATTTTACTACTAAAACTTCATAGCAAAGAAGTCTGTGCTGTGAAATCAAATCCTGACCGGGTTTACACAGTGAAAACGTTTTAAACAGTGTTGCACACCAGACATACCACCAAACAGAAATGTTGCTGGGAGTCATGTGCTCAAACTATTTCCAAAGGCGGCACTGCCTTTCCTGTCACAACTAACTTTTACACATTCATGAGCTTATGGATCGAACCTGTGCTGGAAAACAGGTCTGCTTACATGCTGCTGAAAGCAGCAATGTCAGAACTCTGCTGCGCAACCGAATTGCCTGAACACAGAGATGTGGCTGGTAACCGTCAGTACTCATGTAAGCTTTGAAATACAGACACTGCGCTTGATGCCAAAGATAAATTTTACTACTAAAAGTTCATAGCAAAGAAGCCTGTGCTGTGAAATCAAATCCTGACCGGGTTTACACAGTGAAAACGTTTTTAAACAGTGTTGCACACCAGACATACCACCAAACAGAAATGTTGCTGGGAGTCATGTGCTCAAACTATTTCCAAAGGCGGCACTGCCTTTCCTGTCACAAATAATTTTTACACCAACATGACCTTCTGGATCGAACCTGTGCTGGAAAACAGGTTTGCTGACATGCTGCACTCAAGCTGTAATGTCAGAACTCTGGTCCACAAGCGATTTGCCTGCACTCAGAGATCGTGCGGGGAGTCATCAGCACACACCATTTGCAGAGGCGGCACTGCCTTTCCTGTCACAACTAACTTTTACACATTCATGAGCTTATGGATCGAACCTGTGCTGGAAAACAGGTCTGCTTACATGCTGCTGAAAAGCAGCAATGTCAGAACTCTGCTCCACAACCGAATTGCCTGAACACAGAGATGTGGCTGGTAACCGTCAGTACTCATGTAAGCTTTGAAATACAGACACTGCGCTTGATGCCAAAGATAAATTTTACTACTAAAACTTCATAGCAAAGAAGCCTGTGCTGTGAAATCAAATCCTGACCGGGTTTACACATGTGAAAACGTTTAAACAGTGTTGCACACCCGACATAATAGCACGGAGGGATGGTGCTGGAAGTCATCAGGACACACTATTTGCAAAGGTCGCACTGCCTTTCTGTCACAACTAACTTCTACACCTACATGACCCTCTATATCGAACCTGTGCTGGAAAAAAATGTCTGCTGACAGGCTCACACAAGCAGCTATGTCAGAAATCTGCTCCACAACCGAATTGCCAGCACTCAGAGATGGTGCTGGGAACCGTCAGTACGCATGTAAGCTTCGTAATAACGGCACTGCCCTTGATGCCACAAATAAATTTTAGTACTAAATGTTCATTGAAAAGAAGCCTGGGCTGTGAAATCGAATCCTGATCTGGTCTGTACATGTAAAAACTTTTAAGCAGTGTTGCACACCAGACATACCACCAAACAGAAATGTTGCTGGGAGTCATGTGTTCAAACTATTTCCACTGGTCGCACTGCCTTTCCTGTCACAACTAACTTTTACACCAACATGACCTTCTGGATCGAACCTGTGCTGGAAAACAGGTCTGCTGACATGATGCACGTAAGCATCCATGTCAGAACTCTGCTCCACAACCCAATTGCCTTCACTGAGAGAATGTGCTGGGGGTCATCAGCACACACCATTTGCAACGGTGGCACTGCATATCCTGTCACAACTAACTTTTACAGTTACATGTGGCTCTGGATTGAACCTGTGCTGGAAAACAGGGCTGCTTACATGCTGCTGAAAAGCAGCAATGTCAGAACTCTGCTCCACAACCGAATTGCCTGAACACAGAGATGTGGCTGGTAACCGTCAGTACTCATGTAAGCTTTGAAATATAGACACTGCCCTTGATGCCAAAGATAAATTTTACTACTAAAACTTCATAGCAAAGAAGCCTGTGCTGTGAAATCAAATCCTGACCGGGTTTACACAGTGAAAACGTTTAAACAGTGTTGCACACCAGACATACCACCAAACAGAAATGTTGCTGGGAGTCATGTGCTCAAACTATTTCCAAAGGCGGCACTGCCTTTCCTGTCACAAATAATTTTTACACCAACATGACCTTCTGGATCGAACCTGTGCTGGAAAACAGGTTTGCTGACATGCTGCACTCAAGCTGTAATGTCAGAACTCTGGTCCACAAGCGATTTGCCTGCACTCAGAGATCGTGCGGGGGAGTCATCAGCACACACCATTTGCAGAGGCGGCACTGCCTTTCCTGTCACAACTAACTTTTACAACTACATGAGCCTATGGATCGAACCTGTGCTGGAAAACAGGTCTGCTTACATGCTGCTGAAAAGCAGCAATGTCAGAACTCTGCTCCACAACCGAATTGCCTGAACACAGAGATGTGGCTGGTAACCGTCAGTACTCATGTAAGCTTTGAAATATAGACACTGCCCTTGATGCCAAAGATAAATTTTACTACTAAAACTTCATAGCAAAGAAGCCTGTGCTGTGAAATCAAATCCTGACCGGGTTTACACATGTGAAAACGTTTAAACAGTGTTGCACACCCGACATAATAGCACGGAGGGATGGTCCTGGAAGTCATCAGGACACACTATTTGCAAAGGTCGCACTGCCTTTCTGTCACAACTAACTTTTACACCTACATGAGCCTATGGATCGAACCTGTGCTGGAAAACAGGTCTGCTGACAAGCTACACACAAGCAGCAATGTCAGAAATCTGCTCCACAACCGAATTGCCAGCACTCAGAGATGTTGCTGGGAACCGTCAGTACGCTTTTAAGCCTCGTAATAATTGCACTGCCCTTGATGCCGCAAATAAATTTTACTACTAAATGTTCATTGAAAAGAAGTCTGGGCTGTGAAATCAAATCCTGATCTGGTCTGTTCATGTAAAAACTTTTAAACAGTGTTGCACACCAGACATACCACCAAACAGAAATGTTGCTGGGAGTCATGTGTTCAAACTATTTCCACTGGTCGCACTGCCTTTCCTGTCACAACTAACTTTTACACCAACATGACCTTCTGGATCGAACCTGTGCTGGAAAACAGGTCTGCTGACATGATGCAAGTAAGCATCCATGTCAGAACTCTGCTCCACAACCCAATTGCCTTCACTGAGAGAATGTGCTGGGGGTCATCAGCACACACCATTTGCAACGGTGGCACTGCATATCCTGTCACAACTAACTTTTACAATTACATGTGGCTCTGGATTGAACCTGTGCTGGAAAACAGGTCTGCTTACATGCTGCTGAAAAGCAGCAATGTCAGAACTCTGCTCCACAACCGAATTGCCTCAACACAGAGATGTGGCTGGTAACCGTCAGTACTCATGTAAGCTTTGAAATATAGACACTGCCCTTGATGCCAAAGATAAATTTTACTACTAAAAGTTCATAGCAAAGAACCCTGTGCTGTGAAATCAAATCCTGACCGGGTTTACACAGTGAAAACGTTTAAACAGTGTTGCACACCAGACATACCACCAAACAGAAATGTTGCTGGGAGTCATGTGCTCAAACTATTTCCAAAGGCGGCACTGCCTTTCCTGTCACAACTAACTTTTACACATTCATGAGCTTATGGATCGAACCTGTGCTGGAAAACAGGTCTGCTTACATGCTGCTGAAAGCAGCAATGTCAGAACTCTGCTGCGCAACCGAATTGCCTGAACACAGAGATGTGGCTGGTAACCGTCAGTACTCATGTAAGCTTTGAAATACAGACACTGCGCTTGATGCCAAAGATAAATTTTACTACTAAAAGTTCATAGCAAAGAAGCCTGTGCTGTGAAATCAAATCCTGACCGGGTTTACACAGTGAAAACGTTTAAACAGTGTTGCACACCAGACATACCACCAAACAGAAATGTTGCTGGGAGTCATGTGCTCAAACTATTTCCAAAGGCGGCACTGCCTTTCCTGTCACAAATAATTTTTACACCAACATGACCTTCTGGATCGAACCTGTGCTGGAAAACAGGTTTGCTGACATGCTGCACTCAAGCTGTAATGTCAGAACTCTGGTCCACAAGCGATTTGCCTGCACTCAGAGATCGTGCGGGGGAGTCATCAGCACACACCATTTGCAGAGGCGGCACTGCCTTTCCTGTCACAACTAACTTTTACACATTCATGAGCTTATGGATCGAACCTGTGCTGGAAAACAGGTCTGCTTACATGCTGCTGAAAAGCAGCAATGTCAGAACTCTGCTCCACAACCGAATTGCCTGAACACAGAGATGTGGCTGGTAACCGTCAGTACTCATGTAAGCTTTGAAATACAGACACTGCGCTTGATGCCAAAGATAAATTTTACTACTAAAACTTCATAGCAAAGAAGCCTGTGCTGTGAAATCAAATCCTGACCGGGTTTACACATGTGAAAACGTTTAAACAGTGTTGCACACCCGACATAATAGCACGGAGGGATGGTGCTGGAAGTCATCAGGACACACTATTTGCAAAGGTCGCACTGCCTTTCTGTCACAACTAACTTCTACACCTACATGACCCTCTATATCGAACCTGTGCTGGAAAAAAATGTCTGCTGACAGGCTCACACAAGCAGCTATGTCAGAAATCTGCTCCACAACCGAATTGCCAGCACTCAGAGATGGTGCTGGGAACCGTCAGTACGCATGTAAGCTTCGTAATAACGGCACTGCCCTTGATGCCACAAATAAATTTTAGTACTAAATGTTCATTGAAAAGAAGCCTGGGCTGTGAAATCGAATCCTGATCTGGTCTGTACATGTAAAAACTTTTAAGCAGTGTTGCACACCAGACATACCACCAAACAGAAATGTTGCTGGGAGTCATGTGTTCAAACTATTTCCACTGGTCGCACTGCCTTTCCTGTCACAACTAACTTTTACACCAACATGACCTTCTGGATCGAACCTGTGCTGGAAAACAGGTCTGCTGACATGATGCACGTAAGCATCCATGTCAGAACTCTGCTCCACAACCCAATTGCCTTCACTGAGAGAATGTGCTGGGGGTCATCAGCACACACCATTTGCAACGGTGGCACTGCATATCCTGTCACAACTAACTTTTACAGTTACATGTGGCTCTGGATTGAACCTGTGCTGGAAAACAGGGCTGCTTACATGCTGCTGAAAAGCAGCAATGTCAGAACTCTGCTCCACAACCGAATTGCCTGAACACAGAGATGTGGCTGGTAACCGTCAGTACTCATGTAAGCTTTGAAATATAGACACTGCCCTTGATGCCAAAGATAAATTTTACTACTAAAACTTCATAGCAAAGAAGCCTGTGCTGTGAAATCAAATCCTGACCGGGTTTACACAGTGAAAACGTTTTAAACAGTGTTGCACACCAGACATACCACCAAACAGAAATGTTGCTGGGAGTCATGTGCTCAAACTATTTCCAAAGGCGGCACTGCCTTTCCTGTCACAAATAATTTTTACACCAACATGACCTTCTGGATCGAACCTGTGCTGGAAAACAGGTTTGCTGACATGCTGCACTCAAGCTGTAATGTCAGAACTCTGGTCCACAAGCGATTTGCCTGCACTCAGAGATCGTGCGGGGGAGTCATCAGCACACACCATTTGCAGAGGCGGCACTGCCTTTCCTGTCACAACTAACTTTTACAACTACATGAGCCTATGGATCGAACCTGTGCTGGAAAACAGGTCTGCTTACATGCTGCTGAAAAGCAGCAATGTCAGAACTCTGCTCCACAACCGAATTGCCTGAACACAGAGATGTGGCTGGTAACCGTCAGTACTCATGTAAGCTTTGAAATATAGACACTGCCCTTGATGCCAAAGATAAATTTTACTACTAAAACTTCATAGCAAAGAAGCCTGTGCTGTGAAATCAAATCCTGACCGGGTTTACCCATGTGAAAACGTTTAAACAGTGTTGCACACCCGACATAATAGCACGGAGGGATGGTCCTGGAAGTCATCAGGACACACTATTTGCAAAGGTCGCACTGCCTTTCTGTCACAACTAACTTTTACACCTACATGAGCCTATGGATCGAACCTGTGCTGGAAAACAGGTCTGCTGACAAGCTACACACAAGCAGCAATGTCAGAAATCTGCTCCACAACCGAATTGCCAGCACTCAGAGATGTTGCTGGGAACCGTCAGTACGCATTTAAGCCTCGTAATAATTGCACTGCCCTTGATGCCGCAAATAAATTTTACTACTAAATGTTCATTGAAAAGAAGTCTGGGCTGTGAAATCAAATCCTGATCTGGTCTGTTCATGTAAAAACTTTTAAACAGTGTTGCACACCAGACATACCACCAAACAGAAATGTTGCTGGGAGTCATGTGTTCAAACTATTTCCACTGGTCGCACTGCCTTTCCTGTCACAACTAACTTTTACACCAACATGACCTTCTGGATCGAACCTGTGCTGGAAAACAGGTCTGCTGACATGATGCACGTAAGCATCCATGTCAGAACTCTGCTCCACAACCCAATTGCCTTCACTGAGAGAATGTGCTGGGGGTCATCAGCACACACCATTTGCAACGGTGGCACTGCATATCCTGTCACAACTAACTTTTACAATTACATGTGGCTCTGGATTGAACCTGTGCTGGAAAACAGGGCTGCTTACATGCTGCTGAAAAGCAGCAATGTCAGAACTCTGCTCCACAACCGAATTGCCTCAACACAGAGATGTGGCTGGTAACCGTCAGTACTCATGTAAGCTTTGAAATATAGACACTGCCCTTGATGCCAAAGATAAATTTTACTACTAAAAGTTCATAGCAAAGAACCCTGTGCTGTGAAATCAAATCCTGACCGGGTTTACACAGTGAAAACGTTTAAACAGTGTTGCACACCAGACATACCACCAAACAGAAATGTTGCTGGGAGTCATGTGCTCAAACTATTTCCAAAGGCGGCACTGCCTTTCCTGTCACAACTAACTTTTACACATTCATGAGCTTATGGATCGAACCTGTGCTGGAAAACAGGTCTGCTTACATGCTGCTGAAAGCAGCAATGTCAGAACTCTGCTGCGCAACCGAATTGCCTGAACACAGAGATGTGGCTGGTAACCGTCAGTACTCATGTAAGCTTTGAAATACAGACACTGCGCTTGATGCCAAAGATAAATTTTACTACGAAAACTTCATAGCAAAGAAGCCTGTGCTGTGAAATCAAATCCTGACCGGGGCTGCAAATGTAAAAACGTTTAAACAGTGCTGCACACCCGACATAATAGCACGGAAAGATGGTGCAGGGAGACATCAGGACACACTGTTTGCAAAGGTCGCACTGTCTTTCCTGTCACAACTAACTTTTACAATTACATGTGGCTCTGGATTGAACCTGTGCTGGAAAACAGGGCTGCTTACATGCTGCTGAAAAGCAGCAATGTCAGAACTCTGCTCCACAACCGAATTGCCTGAACACAGAGATGTGGCTGGTAACCGTCAGTACTCATGTAAGCTTTGAAATACAGACACTGCGCTTGATGCCAAAGATAAATTTTACTACTAAAACTTCATAGCAAAGAAGCCTGTGCTGTGAAATCAAATCCTGACCGGGTTTACACATGTGAAAACGTTTAAACAGTGTTGCACACCCGACATAATAGCACGGAGGGATGGTGCTGGAAGTCATCAGGACACACTATTTGCAAAGGTCGCACTGCCTTTCTGTCACAAC
Source organism: Melopsittacus undulatus (assembly GCF_012275295.1). NCBI lineage: Eukaryota > Metazoa > Chordata > Aves > Psittaciformes > Psittaculidae > Melopsittacus > Melopsittacus undulatus. The sequence continues at coordinate 62,334 of NW_022994239.1, forward strand.
TAACTTCTACACCTACATGACCCTCTATATCGAACCTGTGCTGGAAAAAAATGTCTGCTGACAGGCTCACACAAGCAGCTATGTCAGAAATCTGCTCCACAACCGAATTGCCAGCACTCAGAGATGTTGCTGGGAACCGTCAGTACGCATTTAAGCCTCGTAATAATTGCACTGCCCTTGATGCCGCAAATAAATTTTACTACTAAATGTTCATTGAAAAGAAGTCTGGGCTGTGAAATCAAATCCTGATCTGGTCTGTTCATGTAAAAACTTTTAAACAGTGTTGCACACCAGACATACCACCAAACAGAAATGTTGCTGGGAGTCATGTGTTCAAACTATTTCCACTGGTCGCACTGCCTTTCCTGTCACAACTAACTTTTACACCAACATGACCTTCTGGATCGAACCTGTGCTGGAAAACAGGTCTGCTGACATGATGCACGTAAGCATCCATGTCAGAACTCTGCTCCACAACCCAATTGCCTTCACTGAGAGAATGTGCTGGGGGTCATCAGCACACACCATTTGCAACGGTGGCACTGCATATCCTGTCACAACTAACTTTTACAATTACATGTGGCTCTGGATTGAACCTGTGCTGGAAAACAGGGCTGCTTACATGCTGCTGAAAAGCAGCAATGTCAGAACTCTGCTCCACAACCGAATTGCCTCAACACAGAGATGTGGCTGGTAACCGTCAGTACTCATGTAAGCTTTGAAATATAGACACTGCCCTTGATGCCAAAGATAAATTTTACTACTAAAAGTTCATAGCAAAGAACCCTGTGCTGTGAAATCAAATCCTGACCGGGTTTACACAGTGAAAACGTTTAAACAGTGTTGCACACCAGACATACCACCAAACAGAAATGTTGCTGGGAGTCATGTGCTCAAACTATTTCCAAAGGCGGCACTGCCTTTCCTGTCACAACTAACTTTTACACATTCATGAGCTTATGGATCGAACCTGTGCTGGAAAACAGGTCTGCTTACATGCTGCTGAAAGCAGCAATGTCAGAACTCTGCTGCGCAACCGAATTGCCTGAACACAGAGATGTGGCTGGTAACCGTCAGTACTCATGTAAGCTTTGAAATACAGACACTGCGCTTGATGCCAAAGATAAATTTTACTACGAAAACTTCATAGCAAAGAAGCCTGTGCTGTGAAATCAAATCCTGACCGGGGCTGCAAATGTAAAAACGTTTAAACAGTGCTGCACACCCGACATAATAGCACGGAAAGATGGTGCAGGGAGACATCAGGACACACTGTTTGCAAAGGTCGCACTGTCTTTCCTGTCACAACTAACTTTTACAATTACATGTGGCTCTGGATTGAACCTGTGCTGGAAAACAGGGCTGCTTACATGCTGCTGAAAAGCAGCAATGTCAGAACTCTGCTCCACAACCGAATTGCCTCAACACAGAGATGTGGCTGGTAACCGTCAGTACTCATGTAAGCTTTGAAATATAGACACTGCCCTTGATGCCAAAGATAAATTTTACTACTAAAAGTTCATAGCAAAGAACCCTGTGCTGTGAAATCAAATCCTGACCGGGTTTACACAGTGAAAACGTTTAAACAGTGTTGCACACCAGACATACCACCAAACAGAAATGTTGCTGGGAGTCATGTGCTCAAACTATTTCCAAAGGCGGCACTGCCTTTCCTGTCACAACTAACTTTTACACATTCATGAGCTTATGGATCGAACCTGTGCTGGAAAACAGGTCTGCTTACATGCTGCTGAAAGCAGCAATGTCAGAACTCTGCTGCGCAACCGAATTGCCTGAACACAGAGATGTGGCTGGTAACCGTCAGTACTCATGTAAGCTTTGAAATACAGACACTGCGCTTGATGCCAAAGATAAATTTTACTACGAAAACTTCATAGCAAAGAAGCCTGTGCTGTGAAATCAAATCCTGACCGGGGCTGCAAATGTAAAAACGTTTAAACAGTGCTGCACACCCGACATAATAGCACGGAAAGATGGTGCAGGGAGACATCAGGACACACTGTTTGCAAAGGTCGCACTGTCTTTCCTGTCACAACTAACTTTTACAATTACATGTGGCTCTGGATTGAACCTGTGCTGGAAAACAGGGCTGCTTACATGCTGCTGAAAGCAGCAATGTCAGAACTCTGCTCCACAACCGAATTGCCTGAACACAGAGATGTGGCTGGTAACCGTCAGTACTCATGTAAGCTTTGAAATACAGACACTGCGCTTGATGCCAAAGATAAATTTTACTACTAAAACTTCATAGCAAAGAAGCCTGTGCTGTGAAATCAAATCCTGACCGGGTTTACACATGTGAAAACGTTTAAACAGTGTTGCACACCCGACATAATAGCACGGAGGGATGGTGCTGGAAGTCATCAGGACACACTATTTGCAAAGGTCGCACTGCCTTTCTGTCACAACTAACTTCTACACCTACATGACCCTCTATATCGAACCTGTGCTGGAAAAAAATGTCTGCTGACAGGCTCACACAAGCAGCTATGTCAGAAATCTGCTCCACAACCGAATTGCCAGCACTCAGAGATGGTGCTGGGAACCGTCAGTACGCATGTAAGCTTCGTAATAACGGCACTGCCCTTGATGCCACAAATAAATTTTAGTACTAAATGTTCATTGAAAAGAAGCCTGGGCTGTGAAATCGAATCCTGATCTGGTCTGTACATGTAAAAACTTTTAAGCAGTGTTGCACACCAGACATACCACCAAACAGAAATGTTGCTGGGAGTCATGTGTTCAAACTATTTCCACTGGTTGCACTGCCTTTCCTGTCACAACTAACTTTTACACCAACATGACCTTCTGGATCGAACCTGTGCTGGAAAACAGGTCTGCTGACATGATGCACGTAAGCATCCATGTCAGAACTCTGCTCCACAACCCAATTGCCTTCACTGAGAGAATGTGCTGGGGGTCATCAGCACACACCATTTGCAACGGTGGCACTGCATATCCTGTCACAACTAACTTTTACAGTTACATGTGGCTCTGGATTGAACCTGTGCTGGAAAACAGGGCTGCTTACATGCTGCTGAAAAGCAGCAATGTCAGAACTCTGCTCCACAACCGAATTGCCTGAACACAGAGATGTGGCTGGTAACCGTCAGTACTCATGTAAGCTTTGAAATATAGACACTGCCCTTGATGCCAAAGATAAATTTTACTACTAAAACTTCATAGCAAAGAAGTCTGTGCTGTGAAATCAAATCCTGACCGGGTTTACACAGTGAAAACGTTTAAAAAGTGTTGCACACCAGACATACCACCAAACAGAAATGTTGCTGGGAGTCATGTGCTCAAACTATTTCCAAAGGCGGCACTGCCTTTCCTGTCACAAATAATTTTTACACCAACATGACCTTCTGGATCGAACCTGTGCTGGAAAACAGGTTTGCTGACATGCTGCACTCAAGCTGTAATGTCAGAACTCTGGTCCACAAGCGATTTGCCTGCACTCAGAGATCGTGCGGGGGAGTCATCAGCACACACCATTTGCAGAGGCGGCACTGCCTTTCCTGTCACAACTAACTTTTACAACTACATGAGCCTATGGATCGAACCTGTGCTGGAAAACAGGTCTGCTTACATGCTGCTGAAAAGCAGCAATGTCAGAACTCTGCTCCACAACCGAATTGCCTGAACACAGAGATGTGGCTGGTAACCGTCAGTACTCATGTAAGCTTTGAAATATAGACACTGCCCTTGATGCCAAAGATAAATTTTACTACTAAAACTTCATAGCAAAGAAGCCTGTGCTGTGAAATCAAATCCTGACCGGGTTTACCCATGTGAAAACGTTTAAACAGTGTTGCACACCCGACATAATAGCACGGAGGGATGGTCCTGGAAGTCATCAGGACACACTATTTGCAAAGGTCGCACTGCCTTTCTGTCACAACTAACTTTTACACCTACATGAGCCTATGGATCGAACCTGTGCTGGAAAACAGGTCTGCTGACAAGCTACACACAAGCAGCAATGTCAGAAATCTGCTCCACAACCGAATTGCCAGCACTCAGAGATGTTGCTGGGAACCGTCAGTACGCATTTAAGCCTCGTAATAATTGCACTGCCCTTGATGCCGCAAATAAATTTTACTACTAAATGTTCATTGAAAAGAAGTCTGGGCTGTGAAATCAAATCCTGATCTGGTCTGTTCATGTAAAAACTTTTAAACAGTGTTGCACACCAGACATACCACCAAACAGAAATGTTGCTGGGAGTCATGTGTTCAAACTATTTCCACTGGTCGCACTGCCTTTCCTGTCACAACTAACTTTTACACCAACATGACCTTCTGGATCGAACCTGTGCTGGAAAACAGGTCTGCTGACATGATGCACGTAAGCATCCATGTCAGAACTCTGCTCCACAACCCAATTGCCTTCACTGAGAGAATGTGCTGGGGGTCATCAGCACACACCATTTGCAACGGTGGCACTGCATATCCTGTCACAACTAACTTTTACAATTACATGTGGCTCTGGATTGAACCTGTGCTGGAAAACAGGGCTGCTTACATGCTGCTGAAAAGCAGCAATGTCAGAACTCTGCTCCACAACCGAATTGCCTCAACACAGAGATGTGGCTGGTAACCGTCAGTACTCATGTAAGCTTTGAAATATAGACACTGCCCTTGATGCCAAAGATAAATTTTACTACTAAAAGTTCATAGCAAAGAACCCTGTGCTGTGAAATCAAATCCTGACCGGGTTTACACAGTGAAAACGTTTAAACAGTGTTGCACACCAGACATACCACCAAACAGAAATGTTGCTGGGAGTCATGTGCTCAAACTATTTCCAAAGGCGGCACTGCCTTTCCTGTCACAACTAACTTTTACACATTCATGAGCTTATGGATCGAACCTGTGCTGGAAAACAGGTCTGCTTACATGCTGCTGAAAGCAGCAATGTCAGAACTCTGCTGCGCAACCGAATTGCCTGAACACAGAGATGTGGCTGGTAACCGTCAGTACTCATGTAAGCTTTGAAATACAGACACTGCGCTTGATGCCAAAGATAAATTTTACTACGAAAACTTCATAGCAAAGAAGCCTGTGCTGTGAAATCAAATCCTGACCGGGGCTGCAAATGTAAAAACGTTTAAACAGTGCTGCACACCCGACATAATAGCACGGAAAGATGGTGCAGGGAGACATCAGGACACACTGTTTGCAAAGGTCGCACTGTCTTTCCTGTCACAACTAACTTTTACAATTACATGTGGCTCTGGATTGAACCTGTGCTGGAAAACAGGGCTGCTTACATGCTGCTGAAAAGCAGCAATGTCAGAACTCTGCTCCACAACCGAATTGCCTGAACACAGAGATGTGGCTGGTAACCGTCAGTACTCATGTAAGCTTTGAAATACAGACACTGCGCTTGATGCCAAAGATAAATTTTACTACTAAAACTTCATAGCAAGAAGCCTGTGCTGTGAAATCAAATCCTGACCGGGTTTACACATGTGAAAACGTTTTAAAACAGTGTTGCACACCCGACATAATAGCACGGAGGGATGGTGCTGGAAGTCATCAGGACACACTATTTGCAAAGGTCGCACTGCCTTTCTGTCACAACTAACTTCTACACCTACATGACCCTCTATATCGAACCTGTGCTGGAAAAAAATGTCTGCTGACAGGCTCACACAAGCAGCTATGTCAGAAATCTGCTCCACAACCGAATTGCCAGCACTCAGAGATGGTGCTGGGAACCGTCAGTACGCATGTAAGCTTCGTAATAACGGCACTGCCCTTGATGCCACAAATAAATTTTAGTACTAAATGTTCATTGAAAAGAAGCCTGGGCTGTGAAATCGAATCCTGATCTGGTCTGTACATGTAAAAACTTTTAAGCAGTGTTGCACACCAGACATACCACCAAACAGAAATGTTGCTGGGAGTCATGTGTTCAAACTATTTCCACTGGTTGCACTGCCTTTCCTGTCACAACTAACTTTTACACCAACATGACCTTCTGGATCGAACCTGTGCTGGAAAACAGGTCTGCTGACATGATGCACGTAAGCATCCATGTCAGAACTCTGCTCCACAACCCAATTGCCTTCACTGAGAGAATGTGCTGGGGGTCATCAGCACACACCATTTGCAACGGTGGCACTGCATATCCTGTCACAACTAACTTTTACAGTTACATGTGGCTCTGGATTGAACCTGTGCTGGAAAACAGGGCTGCTTACATGCTGCTGAAAAGCAGCAATGTCAGAACTCTGCTCCACAACCGAATTGCCTGAACACAGAGATGTGGCTGGTAACCGTCAGTACTCATGTAAGCTTTGAAATATAGACACTGCCCTTGATGCCAAAGATAAATTTTACTACTAAAACTTCATAGCAAAGAAGTCTGTGCTGTGAAATCAAATCCTGACCGGGTTTACACAGTGAAAACGTTTAAACAGTGTTGCACACCAGACATACCACCAAACAGAAATGTTGCTGGGAGTCATGTGCTCAAACTATTTCCAAAGGCGGCACTGCCTTTCCTGTCACAAATAATTTTTACACCAACATGACCTTCTGGATCGAACCTGTGCTGGAAAACAGGTTTGCTGACATGCTGCACTCAAGCTGTAATGTCAGAACTCTGGTCCACAAGCGATTTGCCTGCACTCAGAGATCGTGCGGGGGAGTCATCAGCACACACCATTTGCAGAGGCGGCACTGCCTTTCCTGTCACAACTAACTTTTACAACTACATGAGCCTATGGATCGAACCTGTGCTGGAAAACAGGTCTGCTTACATGCTGCTGAAAAAGCAGCAATGTCAGAACTCTGCTCCACAACCGAATTGCCTGAACACAGAGATGTGGCTGGTAACCGTCAGTACTCATGTAAGCTTTGAAATATAGACACTGCCCTTGATGCCAAAGATAAATTTTACTACTAAAACTTCATAGCAAAGAAGCCTGTGCTGTGAAATCAAATCCTGACCGGGTTTTACACATGTGAAAACGTTTAAAACAGTGTTGCACACCCGACATAATAGCACGGAGGGATGGTCCTGGAAGTCATCAGGACACACTATTTGCAAAGGTCGCACTGCCTTTCTGTCACAACTAACTTTTACACCTACATGAGCCTATGGATCGAACCTGTGCTGGAAAACAGGTCTGCTGACAAGCTACACACAAGCAGCAATGTCAGAAATCTGCTCCACAACCGAATTGCCAGCACTCAGAGATGTTGCTGGGAACCGTCAGTACGCTTTTAAGCCTCGTAATAATTGCACTGCCCTTGATGCCGCAAATAAATTTTACTACTAAATGTTCATTGAAAAGAAGTCTGGGCTGTGAAATCAAATCCTGATCTGGTCTGTTCATGTAAAAACTTTTAAACAGTGTTGCACACCAGACATACCACCAAACAGAAATGTTGCTGGGAGTCATGTGTTCAAACTATTTCCACTGGTCGCACTGCCTTTCCTGTCACAACTAACTTTTACACCAACATGACCTTCTGGATCGAACCTGTGCTGGAAAACAGGTCTGCTGACATGATGCACGTAAGCATCCATGTCAGAACTCTGCTCCACAACCCAATTGCCTTCACTGAGAGAATGTTGCTGGGGGTCATCAGCACACACCATTTGCAACGGTGGCACTGCATATCCTGTCACAACTAACTTTTACAATTACATGTGGCTCTGGATTGAACCTGTGCTGGAAAACAGGGCTGCTTACTGCTGCTGAAAAGCAGCAATGTCAGAACTCTGCTCCACAACCGAATTGCCTCAAACAGAGATGGGCTGGTAACCGTCAGTACTCATGTAAGCTTTGAAATATAGACACTGCCCTTGATGCCAAAGATAAATTTTACTACTAAAAGTTCATAGCAAAGAACCCTGTCGCTGTGAAATCAAATCCTGACCGGGTTTACACAGTGAAACGTTTAAACAGTGTTGCACACCAGACATACCACCAAACAGAAATGTTGCTGGGAGTCATGTGCTCAAACTATTTGCAAAGGCGGCACTGCCTTTCCTGTCACAACTAACTTTTACACACTCATGAGCTTATGGATCGAACCTGTGCTGGAAAACAGGTCTGCTTACATGCTGCTGAAAAGCAGCAATGTCAGAACTCTGCTGCACAACCGAATTGCCTGAACACAGAGATGTGGCTGGTAACCGTCAGTACTCATGTAAGCTTTGAAATACAGACACTGCCGCTTGATGCCAAAGATAAATTTTACTACGAAAAACTTCATAGCAAAGAAGCCTGTGCTGTGAAATCAAAATCCTGACAGGGGCTGCACATGTAAAAAACGTTTTAAACAGTGCTGCACACCCGACATAATAGCACGGAAAGATGGTGCTGGAGGTCATCAGGACACACTTTGCAAAGGTCGCACTGCCTCCTGTCACAACTAACTTTTACAATTACATGTGGCTCTGGATTGAACCTGTGCTGGAAAAAACAGGGCTGCTTACATGCTGCTGAAAAGCAGCAATGTCAGAACTCTGCTCCACAACCGAATTGCCTGAACACAGAGATGTGGCTGGTAACCGTCAGTACTCATGTAAGCTTTGAAATACAGACACTGCCCTTGATGCCAAAGATAAATTTTACTACTAAAAGTTCATAGCAAAGAAGCCTGTGCTGTGAAATCAAATCCTGACCGGGTTTACACAGTGAAAACGTTTAAACAGTGTTGCACACCAGACATACCACCAAACAGAAATGTTGCTGGGAGTCATGTGCTCAAACTATTTCCAAAGGCGCACTGCCTTTCCTGTCACAAATAATTTTTACACCAACATGACCTTCTGGATCGAACCTGTGCTGGAAAACAGGTTGCTGACATGCTGCACTCAAGCTGTAATGTCAGAACTCTGGTCCACAAGCGATTTGCCTGCACTCAGAGATCGTGCGGGGGAGTCATCAGCACACACCATTTGCAGAGGCGGCACTGCCTTTCCTGTCACAACTAACTTTTACACATTACATGAGCCTATGGATCGAACCTGTGCTGGAAAACAGGTCTGCTTACATGCTGCTGAAAAGCAGCAATGTCAGAACTCTGCTCCACAACCGAATTGCCTGAACACAGAGATGTGGCTGGTAACCGTCAGTACTCATGTAAGCTTTGAAATACAGACACTGCGCTTGATGCCAAAGATAAATTTTACTACTAAAACTTCATAGCAAAGAAGCCTGTGCTGTGAAATCAAATCCTGACCGGGTTACACATGTGAAAACGTTTAAACAGTGTTGCACACCCGACATAATAGCACGGAGGGATGGTGCTGGAAGTCATCAGGACACACTATTTGCAAAGGTCGCACTGCCTTTCTGTCACAACTAACTTTTACACCTACATGACCCTCTATATCGAACCTGTGCTGGAAAAAAAGGTCTGCTGACAGGCTCACACAAGCAGCAATGTCAGAAATCTGCTCCACAACCGAATTGCCAGCACTCAGAGATGGTGCTGGGAACCGTCAGTACGCATGTAAGCTTCGTAATAACGGCACTGCCCTTGATGCCACAAATAAATTTTAGTACTAAATGTTCATTGAAAAGAAGCCTGGGCTGTGAAATCGAATCCTGATCTGGTCTGTACATGTAAAAACTTTTAAGCAGTGTTGCACACCAGACATACCACCAAACAGAAATGTTGCTGGGAGTCATGTGTCAAACTATTTCCACTGGTCGCACTGCCTTCCTGTCACAACTAACTTTTACACCAACATGACCTTCTGGATCGAACCTGTGCTGGAAAACAGGTCTGCTGACATGATGCACGTAAGCATCCATGTCAGAACTCTGCTCCACAACCCAATTGCCTTCACTGAGAGAATGTGCTGGGGGTCATCAGCACACACCATTTGCAACGGTGGCACTGCATATCCTGTCACAACTAACTTTTACAATTACATGTGGCTCTGGATTGAACCTGTGCTGGAAAACAGGGCTGCTTACATGCTGCTGAAAAGCAGCAATGTCAGAACTCTGCTCCACAACCGAATTGCCTGAACACAGAGATGTGGCTGGTAACCGTCAGTACTCATGTAAGCTTTGAAATATAGACACTGCCCTTGATGCCAAAGATAAATTTTACTACTAAAACTTCATAGCAAAGAAGCCTGTGCTGTGAAATCAAATCCTGACCGGGTTTACACAGTGAAAACGTTTTAAACAGTGTTGCACACCAGACATACCACCAAACAGAAATGTTGCTGGGAGTCATGTGCTCAAACTATTTCCAAAGGCGGCACTGCCTTTCCTGTCACAAATAATTTTTACACCAACATGACCTTCTGGATCGAACCTGTGCTGGAAACAGGTTTGCTGACATGCTGCACTCAAGCTGTAATGTCAGAACTCTGGTCCACAAGCGATTTGCCTGCACTCAGAGATCGTGCGGGGGAGTCATCAGCACACACCATTTGCAGAGGCGGCACTGCCTTTCCTGTCACAACTAACTTTTACAACTACATGAGCCTATGGATCGAACCTGTGCTGGAAAACAGGTCTGCTTACATGCTGCTGAAAAGCAGCAATGTCAGAACTCTGCTCCACAACCGAATTGCCTGAACACAGAGATGTGGCTGGTAACCGTCAGTACTCATGTAAGCTTTGAAATACAGACACTGCGCTTGATGCCAAAGATAAATTTTACTACTAAAACTTCATAGCAAAGAAGCCTGTGCTGTGAAATCAAATCCTGACCGGGTTTACACATGTGAAAACGTTTAAACAGTGTTGCACACCCGACATAATAGCACGGAGGGATGGTGCTGGAAGTCATCAGGACACACTATTTGCAAAGGTCGCACTGCCTTTCTGTCACAACTAACTTTTACACCTACATGACCCTATATATCGAACCTGTGCTGGAAAAAAAGGTCTGCTGACAGGCTCACACAAGCAGCAATGTCAGAAATCTGCTCCACAACCGAATTGCCAGCACTCAGAGATGGTGCTGGGAACCGTCAGTACGCATGTAAGCTTCGTAATAACGGCACTGCCCTTGATGCCACAAATAAATTTTAGTACTAAATGTTCATTGAAAAGAAGCCTGGGCTGTGAAATCGAATCCTGATCTGGTCTGTACATGTAAAAACTTTTAAACAGTGTTGCACACCAGACATACCACCAAACAGAAATGTTGCTGGGAGTCATGTGTTCAAACTATTTCCACTGGTCGCACTGCCTTTCCTGTCACAACTAACTTTTACACCAACATGACCTTCTGGATCGAACCTGTGCTGGAAAACAGGTCTGCTGACATGATGCACGTAAGCATCCATGTCAGAACTCTGCTCCACAACCCAATTGCCTTCACTGAGAGAATGTGCTGGGGGTCATCAGCACACACCATTTGCAACGGTGGCACTGCATATCCTGTCACAACTAACTTTTACAATACATGTGGCTCTGGATTGAACCTGTGCTGGAAAACAGGGCTGCTTACATGCTGCTGAAAAGCAGCAATGTCAGAACTCTGCTCCACAACCGAATTGCCTGAACACAGAGATGTGGCTGGTAACCGTCAGTACTCATGTAAGCTTTGAAATATAGACACTGCCCTTGATGCCAAAGATAAATTTTACTACTAAAAGTTCATAGCAAAGAAGCCTGTGCTGTGAAATCAAATCCTGACCGGGTTTACACAGTGAAAACGTTTAAACAGTGTTGCACACCAGACATACCACCAAACAGAAATGTTGCTGGGAGTCATGTGCTCAAACTATTTCCAAAGGCGGCACTGCCTTTCCTGTCACAAATAATTTTTACACCAACATGACCTTCTGGATCGAACCTGTGCTGGAAAACAGGTTTGCTGACATGCTGCACTCAAGCTGTAATGTCAGAACTCTGGTCCACAAGCGATTTGCCTGCACTCAGAGATCGTGGGGGGAGTCATCAGCACACCATTTGCAGAGGCGGCACTGCCTTTCCTGTCACAACTAAATTTTACAACTACATGAGCCTATGGATCGAACCTGTGCTGGAAAACAGGTCTGCTTACATGCTGCTGAAAAGCAGCAATGTCAGAACTCTGCTCCACAACCGAATTGCCTGAACACAGAGATGTGGCTGGTAACCGTCAGTACTCATGTAAGCTTTGAAATACAGACACTGCGCTTGATGCCAAAGATAAATTTTACTACTAAAACTTCATAGCAAAGAAGCCTGTGCTGTGAAATCAAATCCTGACCGGGTTTACACATGTGAAACGTGTTTAAACAGTGTTGCACACCCGACATAATAGCACGGAGGGATGGTGCTGGAAGTCATCAGGACACACTATTTGCAAAGGTCGCACTGCCTTTCTGTCACAACTAACTTTTACACCTACATGAGCCTATGGATCGAACCTGTGCTGGAAAACAGGTCTGCTGACAAGCTACACACAAGCAGCAATGTCAGAAATCTGCTCCACAACCGAATTGCCAGCACTCAGAGATGGTGCTGGGAACCGTCAGTACGCATTTAAGCCTCGTAATAATTGCACTGCCCTTGATGCCGCAAATAAATTTTACTACTAAATGTTCATTGAAAAGAAGCTGGGCTGTGAAATCAAATCCTGATCTGGTCTGTTCATGTAAAAACTTTTAAACAGTGTTGCACACCAGACATACCACCAAACAGAAATGTTGCTGGGAGTCATGTGTTCAAACTATTTCCACTGGTCGCACTGCCTTTCCTGTCACAACTAACTTTTACACCAACATGACCTTCTGGATCGAACCTGTGCTGGAAAACAGGTCTGCTGACATGATGCACGTAAGCATCCATGTCAGAACTCTGCTCCACAACCCAATTGCCTTCACTGAGAGAATGTGCTGGGGGTCATCAGCACACACCATTTGCAACGGTGGCACTGCATATCCTGTCACAACTAACTTTTACAATTACATGTGGCTCTGGATTGAACCTGTGCTGGAAAACAGGTCTGCTTACATGCTGCTGAAAAGCAGCAATGTCAGAACTCTGCTCCACAACCGAATTGCCTGAACACAGAGATGTGGCTGGTAACCGTCAGTACTCATGTAAGCTTTGAAATATAGACACTGCCCTTGATGCCAAAGATAAATTTTACTACTAAAACTTCATAGCAAAGAAGCCTGTGCTGTGAAATCAAATCCTGACCGGGTTTACACAGTGAAAACGTAAACAGTGTTGCACACCAGACATACCACCAAACAGAAATGTTGCTGGGAGTGTCATGTGCTCAAACTATTTCCAAAGGTGGCACTGCCTTTCCTGTCACAACTAACTTTTACACATACATGAGCTTATGGATCGAACCTGTGCTGGAAAACAGGTCTGCTTACATGCTGCTGAAGCAGCAATGTCAGAACTCTGCTCCACAACCGAATTGCCTGAACACAGAGATGTGGCTGGTAACCGTCAGTACTCATGTAAGCTTTGAAATACAGACACTGCGCTTGATGCCAAAGATAAATTTTACTAAAACTTCATAGCAAAGAAGCCTGTGCTGTGAAATCAAATCCTGACCGGTTTACACAGTGAAAACGTTTTAAACAGTGTTGCACACCAGACATACCACCAAACAGAAATGTTGCTGGGAGTCATGTGCTCAAACTATTTCCAAAGCGGCACTGCCTTTCCTGTCACAAATAATTTTACACCAACATGACCTTCTGGATCGAACCTGTGCTGGAAAACAGGTTGCTGACATGCTGCACCAAGCTGTAATGTCAGAACTCTGGTCCACAAGCGATTTGCCTGCACTCAGAGATCGTGCGGGGGAGTCATCAGCACACACCATTTGCAGAGGCGGCACTGCCTTTCTGTCACAACTAACTTCTACACCTACATGAGCCTATGGATCGAACCTGTGCTGGAAAACAGGTCTGCTTACATGCTGCTGAAAAGCAGCAATGTCAGAACTCTGCTCCACAACCGAATTGCCTGAACACAGAGATGTGGCTGGTAACCGTCAGTACTCATGTAAGCTTTGAAATACAGACACTGCGCTTGATGCCAAAGATAAATTTTACTACTAAAACTTCATAGCAAAGAAGCCTGTGCTGTGAAATCAAATCCTGACCGGGTTTACACATGTGAAAACGTTTTAAACAGTGTTGCACACCCGACATAATAGCACGGAGGGATGGTGCGGAAGTCATCAGGACACACTATTTGCAAAGGTCGCACTGCCTTTCTGTCACAACTAACTTCTACACTACATGACCCTCTATATCGAACCTGTGCTGGAAAAAAATGTCTGCTGACAGGCTCACACAAGCAGCTATGTCAGAAATCTGCTCCACAACCGAATTGCCAGCACTCAGAGATGGTGCTGGGAACCGTCAGTACGCATGTAAGCTTCGTAATAACGGCACTGCCCTTGATGCCACAAATAAATTTTAGTACTAAATGTTCATTGAAAAGAAGCCTGGGCTGTGAAATCGAATCCTGATCTGGTCTGTACATGTAAAAACTTTTAAGCAGTGTTGCACACCAGACATACCACCAAACAGAAATGTTGCTGGAGTCATGTGTTCAAACTATTTCCACTGGTCGCACTGCCTTTCTGTCACAACTAACTTTTACACCAACATGACCTTCTGGATCGAACCTGTGCTGGAAAACAGGTCTGCTGACATGATGCACGTAAGCATCCATGTCAGAACTCTGCTCCACAACCCAATTGCCTTCACTGAGAGAATGTGCTGGGGTCATCAGCACACACCATTTGCAACGGTGGCACTGCATATCCTGTCACAACTAACTTTTACAATTACATGTGGCTCTGGATTGAACCTGTGCTGGAAAAACAGGCTGCTTACATGCTGCTGAAAAGCAGCAATGTCAGAACTCTGCTCCACAACCGAATTGCCTGAACACAGAGATGTGGCTGGTAACCGTCAGTACTCATGTAAGCTTTGAAATATAGACACTGCCCTTGATGCCAAAGATAAATTTTACTACTAAAAGTTCATAGCAAAGAAGCCTGTGCTGTGAAATCAAATCCTGACCGGGTTTACACAGTGAAAACGTTTTAAACAGTGTTGCACACCAGACATACCACCAAACAGAAATGTTGCTGGGAGTCATGTGCTCAAACTATTTCCAAAGGCGGCACTGCCTTTCCTGTCACAAATAATTTTTACACCAACATGACCTTCTGGATCGAACCTGTGCTGGAAAACAGGTTTGCTGACATGCTGCACTCAAGCTGTAATGTCAGAACTCTGGTCCACAAGCGATTTGCCTGCACTCAGAGATCGTGCGGGGGAGTCATCAGCACACACCATTTGCAGAGGCGGCACTGCCTTTCCTGTCACAACTAACTTTTACAACTACATGAGCCTATGGATCGAACCTGTGCTGGAAAACAGGTCTGCTTACATGCTGCTGAAAAGCAGCAATGTCAGAACTCTGCTCCACAACCGAATTGCCTGAACACAGAGATGTGGCTGGTAACCGTCAGTACTCATGTAAGCTTTGAAATACAGACACTGCGCTTGATGCCAAAGATAAATTTTACTACTAAAACTTCATAGCAAAGAAGCCTGTGCTGTGAAATCAAATCCTGACCGGGTTTACACATGTGAAAACGTTTAAACAGTGTTGCACACCCGACATAATAGCACGGAGGGATGGTCTGGAAGTCATCAGGACACACTATTTGCAAAGGTCGCACTGCCTTTCTGTCACAACTAACTTTTACACCTACATGAGCCTATGGATCGAACCTGTGCTGGAAAAAAATGTCTGCTGACAAGCTACACACAAGCAGCAATGTCAGAAATCTGCTCCACAACCGAATTGCCAGCACTCAGAGATGGTGCTGGGAACCGTCAGTACGCATGTAAGCTTCGTAATAACGGCACTGCCCTTGATGCACAAATAAATTTTACTACAAATGTTCATTGAAAAGAAGCCTGGGCTGTGAAATCGAATCCTGATCTGGTCTGTACATGTAAAAACTTTTAAGCAGTGTTGCACACCAGACATACCACCAAACAGAAATGTTGCTGGGAGTCATGTGTTCAAACTATTTCCACTGGTCGCACTGCCTTTCCTGTCACAACTAACTTTTACACCAACATGACCTTCTGGATCGAACCTGTGCTGGAAAAACAGGTCTGCTGACATGATGCACGTAAGCATCCATGTCAGAACTCTGCTCCACAACCCAATTGCCTTCACTGAGAGAATGTGCTGGGGGTCATCAGCACACACCATTTGCAACGGTGGCACTGCATATCCTGTCACAACTAACTTTTACAATTACATGTGGCTCTGGATTGAACCTGTGCTGGAAAACAGGGCTGCTTACATGCTGCTGAAAAGCAGCAATGTCAGAACTCTGCTCCACAACCGAATTGCCTGAACACAGAGATGTGGCTGGTAACCGTCAGTACTCATGTAAGCTTTGAAATATAGACACTGCCCTTGATGCCAAAGATAAATTTTACTACTAAAACTTCATAGCAAAGAAGCCTGTGCTGTGAAATCAAATCCTGACCGGGTTTACACAGTGAAAACGTTTAAACAGTGTTGCACACCAGACATACCACCAAACAGAAATGTTGCTGGGAGTCATGTGCTCAAACTATTTCAAAGGCGGCACTGCCTTCCTGTCACAAATAATTTTTACACCAACATGACCTTAGGATCGAACCTGTGCTGGAAAACAGGTTTGCTGACATGCTGCTCAAGCAGCAATGTCAGAACTCTGTCCACAACCGAATTGCCTGCACTCAGAGATGTGC
>NW_022994240.1:0-79156 GCF_012275295.1 Melopsittacus undulatus
AAGTGGGGCCCCCCTAAACCCCTGAGGTCGGGAGGAGTGCACCCTAAGCCAGGCCTAAAAGGCGTCGGAAAGTGGGCCCCCTGAGGTCGGGAGGAGTGCACCCTAAGCCAGGCCTAAAAGGCGTCGGAAAGTGGGCCCCCTAAACCCCTGAGGTCGGGAGGAGTGCACCCTAAGCCAGGCCTAAAAGGCGTCGGAAAGTGGGCCCCTAAACCCCTGAGGTCGGGAGGAGTGCACCCTAAGCCAGGCCTAAAAGGCGTCGGAAAGTGGGCCCCCTGAGGTCGGGAGGAGTGCACCCTAAGCCAGGCCTAAAAGGCGTCGGAAAGTGGGCCCCCTAAACCCCTGAGGTCGGGAGGAGTGCACCCTAAGCCAGGCCTAAAAGGCGTCGGAAAGTGGGCCCCCTGAGGTCGGGAGGAGTGCACCCTAAGCCAGGCCTAAAAGCGTCGGAAAGTGGGCCCCCTCCCCTGAGGTCGGGAGGAGTGCACCCTAAGCCAGGCCTAAACGGCGTCGGAAAGTGGGCCCCCTAAACCCCTGAGGTCGGGGAGGAGTGCACCTAAGCCAGGCCTAAAAGGCGTCGGAAAGTGGGCCCCCTGAGGTCGGGAGGAGTGCACCCTAAGCCAGGCCTAAAAGGCGTCGGAAAGTGGGCCCCCTGAGGTCGGGAGGAGTGCACCCTAAGCCAGGCCTAAAAGGCGTCGGAAAGTGTGGGCCCCTAAACCCTGAGGTCGGGAGGAGTGCACCCTAAGCCAGGCCTAAAAGGCGTCGGAAAGTGGGCCCCCTAAACCCCTGAGGTCGGGAGGAGTGCACCCTAAGCCAGGCCTAAAGGCGTCGGAAAGTGGGCCCCCTGAGGTCGGGAGGAGTGCACCCTAAGCCAGGCCTAAAAGGCGTCGGAAAGTGGGCCCCCTAAACCCCTGAGGTCGGGAGGAGTGCACCCTAAGCCAGGCCTAAAAGGCGTCGGAAAGTGGGCCCCCTGAGGTCGGGAGGAGTGCACCCTAAGCCAGGCCTAAAAGGCGTCGGAAAGTGGGCCCCCTAAACCCCTGAGGTCGGGAGGAGTGCACCCTAAGCCAGGCCTAAAAGGCGTCGGAAAGTGGGCCCCCTGAGGTCGGGAGGAGTGCACCCTAAGCCAGGCCTAAAAGGCGTCGGAAAGTGGGCCCCCTAAACCCCTGAGGTCGGGAGGAGTGCACCCTAAGCCAGGCCTAAAAGGCGTCGGAAAGTGGGCCCCCTGAGGTCGGGAGGAGTGCACCCTAAGCCAGGCCTAAAAGGCGTCGGAAAGTGGGCCCCTGAGGTCGGGAGGAGTGCACCCTAAGCCAGGCCTAAAAGGCGTCGGAAAGTGGGCCCCCTGAGGTCGGGAGGAGTGCACCCTAAGCCAGGCCTAAAAGGCGTCGGAAAGTGGGCCCCCCCCTGAGGTCGGGAGGAGTGCACCCTAAGCCAGGCCTAAAAGGCGTCAGAAAGTGGGCCCCCTGAGGTCGGGAGGAGTGCACCCTAAGCCAGGCCTAAAAGGCGTCGGAAAGTGGGCCCCCCCCCTGAGGTCGGGAGGAGTGCACCCTAAGCCAGGCCTAAAAGGCGTCGGAAAGTGGGCCCTACACCCCTGAGGTCGGGAGGAGTGCACCCTAAGCCAGGCCTAAACGGCGTCGGAAAGTGGGCCCCCTGAGGTCGGGAGGAGTGCACCCTAAGCCAGGCCTAAAAGGCGTCGGAAAGTGGGCCCCTAAACCCCTGAGGTCGGGAGGAGTGCACCCTAAGCCAGGCCTAAAAGGCGTCGGAAAGTGGGGCCCCCTGAGGTCGGGAGGAGTGCACCCTAAGCCAGGCCTAAAAGGCGTCGGAAAGTGGGCCCCCTAAACCCCTGAGGTCGGGAGGAGTGCACCCTAAGCCAGGCCTAAAAGGCGTCGGAAAGTGGGCCCCTAAACCCCTGAGGTCGGGAGGAGTGCACCCTAAGCCAGGCCTAAAAGGCGTCGGAAAGTGGGCCCCCCCTGAGGTCGGGAGGAGTGCACCCTAAGCCAGGCCTAAAAGGCGTCGGAAAGTGGGCCCCTGAGGTCGGGAGGAGTGCACCCTAAGCCAGGCCTAAAAGGCGTCGGAAAGTGGGCCCCCTGAGGTCGGGAGGAGTGCACCCTAAGCCAGGCCTAAAAGGCGTCGGAAAGTGGGCCCCCTGAGGTCGGGAGGAGTGCACCCTAAGCCAGGCCTAAAAGGCGTCGGAAAGTGGGCCCCCCTGAGGTCGGGAGGAGTGCACCCTAAGCCAGGCCTAAAAGGCGTCGGAAAGTGGGCCCCCCCCTGAGGTCGGGAGGAGTGCACCCTAAGCCAGGCCTAAAAGGCGTCGGAAAGTGGGCCCCCTGAGGTCGGGAGGAGTGCACCCTAAGCCAGGCCTAAAAGGCGTCGGAAAGTGGGCCCCCTAAACCCCTGAGGTCGGGAGGAGTGCACCCTAAGCCAGGCCTAAAAGGCGTCGGAAAGTGGGCCCCCCCTGAGGTCGGGAGGAGTGCACCCTAAGCCAGGCCTAAAAGGCGTCGGAAAGTGGGCCCCTAAACCCCTGAGGTCGGGAGGAGTGCACCCTAAGCCAGGCCTAAAAGGCGTCGGAAAGTGGGCCCCCTAAACCCCTGAGGTCGGGAGGAGTGCACCCTAAGCCAGGCCTAAAAGGCGTCGGAAAGTGGGCCCCCTGAGGTCGGGAGGAGTGCACCCTAAGCCAGGCCTAAAAGGCGTCGGAAAGTGGGCCCCCTGAGGTCGGGAGGAGTGCACCCTAAGCCAGGCCTAAAAGGCGTCGGAAAGTGGGCCCCCTGAGGTCGGGAGGAGTGCACCCTAAGCCAGGCCTAAAAGGCGTCGGAAAGTGGGCCCCCTGAGGTCGGGAGGAGTGCACCCTAAGCCAGGCCTAAAAGGCGTCGGAAAGTGGGCCCCCTGAGGTCGGGAGGAGTGCACCCTAAGCCAGGCCTAAAAGGCGTCGGAAAGTGGGCCCCCTGAGGTCGGGAGGAGTGCACCCTAAGCCAGGCCTAAACGGCGTCGGAAAGTGGGCCCCCTGAGGTCGGGAGGAGTGCACCCTAAGCCAGGCCTAAACGGCGTCGGAAAGTGGGCCCCCTGAGGTCGGGAGGAGTGCACCCTAAGCCAGGCCTAAAAGGCGTCGGAAAGTGGGCCCCCTAAACCCCTGAGGTCGGGAGGAGTGCACCCTAAGCCAGGCCTAAAAGGCGTCGGAAAGTGGGCCCCCTGAGGTCGGGAGGAGTGCACCCTAAGCCAGGCCTAAAAGGCGTCGGAAAGTGGGCCCCCTGAGGTCGGGAGGAGTGCACCCTAAGCCAGGCCTAAAAGGCGTCGGAAAGTGGGCCCCATGAGGTCGGGAGGAGTGCACCCTAAGCCAGGCCTAAAAGGCGTCGGAAAGTGGGCCCCCTGAGGTCGGGAGGAGTGCACCCTAAGCCAGGCCTAAAAGGCGTCGGAAAGTGGGCCCCCTGAGGTCGGGAGGAGTGCACCCTAAGCCAGGCCTAAAAGGCGTCGGAAAGTGGGCCCCCTGAGGTCGGGAGGAGTGCACCCTAAGCCAGGCCTAAAAGGCGTCGGAAAGTGGGCCCCCTGAGGTCGGGAGGAGTGCACCCTAAGCCAGGCCTAAAAGGCGTCGGAAAGTGGGCCCCCTGAGGTCGGGAGGAGTGCACCCTAAGCCAGGCCTAAAAGGCGTCGGAAAGTGGGCCCCCTGAGGTCGGGAGGAGTGCACCCTAAGCCAGGCCTAAAAGGCGTCGGAAAGTGGGCCCCCTAAACCCCTGAGGTCGGGAGGAGTGCACCCTAAGCCAGGCCTAAAAGGCGTCGGAAAGTGGGCCCCCTAAACCCCTGAGGTCGGGAGGAGTGCACCCTAAGCCAGGCCTAAAGGCGTCGGAAAGTGGGCCCCCTAAACCCTGAGGTCGGGAGGAGTGCACCCTAAGCCAGGCCTAAAAGGCGTCGGAAAGTGGGCCCCCTGAGGTCGGGAGGAGTGCACCCTAAGCCAGGCCTAAAAGGCGTTGGAAAGTGGGCCCCCTAAACCCCTGAGGTCGGGAGGAGTGCACCCTAAGCCAGGCCTAAAAGGCGTCGGAAAGTGGGCCCCCTGAGGTCGGGAGGAGTGCACCCTAAGCCAGGCCTAAAAGGCGTCGGAAAGTGGCCCCCTAAACCCCTGAGGTCGGGAGGAGTGCACCCTAAGCCAGGCCTAAAAGGCGTCGGAAAGTGGGCCCCCTGAGGTCGGGAGGAGTGCACCCTAAGCCAGGCCTAAAAGGCGTCGGAAAGTGGGCCCCCCCCTGAGGTCGGGAGGAGTGCACCCTAAGCCAGGCCTAAACGGCGTCGGAAAGTGGGCCCCCCCCCTGAGGTCGGGAGGAGTGCACCCTAAGCCAGGCCTAAAAGGCGTCGGAAAGTGGGCTAAACCCCTGAGGTCGGGAGGAGTGCACCCTAAGCCAGGCCTAAAAGGCGTCGGAAAGTGGGCCCCCTGAGGTCGGGAGGAGTGCACCCTAAGCCAGGCCTAAAAGGCATCGGAAAGTGGGCCCCCTGAGGTCGGGAGGAGTGCACCCTAAGCCAGGCCTAAAAGGCGTCGGAAAGTGGGCCCCCTGAGGTCGGGAGGAGTGCACCCTAAGCCAGGCCTAAAAGGCGTCGGAAAGTGGGCCCCCTGAGGTCGGGAGGAGTGCACCCTAAGCCAGGCCTAAAAGGCGTCGGAAAGTGGGCCCCCTGAGGTCGGGAGGAGGGCACCATAAGCCAGGCCTAAACGGCGTCGGAAAGTGGGCCCCCCCCTGAGGTCGGGAGGAGTGCACCCTAAGCCAGGCCTAAAAGGCGTCGGAAAGTGGGCCCCCTAAACCCCTGAGGTCGGGAGGAGTGCACCCTAAGCCAGGCCTAAAAGGCGTCGGAAAGTGGGCCCCCTGAGGTCGGGAGGAGTGCACCCTAAGCCAGGCCTAAAAGGCGTCGGAAAGTGGGCCCCCCCCTGAGGTCGGGAGGAGTGCACCCTAAGCCAGGCCTAAAAGGCGTCGGAAAGTGGGCCCCCTGAGGTCGGGAGGAGTGCACCCTAAGCCAGGCCTAAAAGGCGTCGGAAAGTGGGCCCCCTGAGGTCGGGAGGAGTGCACCCTAAGCCAGGCCTAAAAGGCGTCGGAAAGTGGGCCCCCTGAGGTCGGGAGGAGTGCACCCTAAGCCAGGCCTAAAAGGCGTCGGAAAGTGGGCCCCCCCCCTGAGGTCGGGAGGAGTGCACCCTAAGCCAGGCCTAAACGGCGTCGGAAAGTGGGCCCCCTAAACCCCTGAGGTCGGGAGGAGTGCACCCTAAGCCAGGCCTAAAAGGCGTCGGAAAGTGGGCCCCCTGAGGTCGGGAGGAGTGCACCCTAAGCCAGGCCTAAAAGGCGTCGGAAAGTGGGCCCCCTAAACCCCTGAGGTCGGGAGGAGTGCACCCTAAGCCAGGCCTAAAAGGCGTCGGAAAGTGGGCCCCCTGAGGTCGGGAGGAGTGCACCCTAAGCCAGGCCTAAACGGCGTCGGAAAGTGGGCCCCCTGAGGTCGGGAGGAGTGCACCCTAAGCCAGGCCTAAAAGGCGTCGGAAAGTGGGCCCCCTGAGGTCGGGAGGAGTGCACCCTAAGCCAGGCCTAAAAGGCGTCGGAAAGTGGGCCCCCTGAGGTCGGGAGGAGTGCACCCTAAGCCAGGCCTAAAAGGCGTCGGAAAGTGGGCCCCCTGAGGTCGGGAGGAGTGCACCCTAAGCCAGGCCTAAAAGGCGTCGGAAAGTGGGCCCCCTGAGGTCGGGAGGAGTGCACCCTAAGCCAGGCCTAAAAGGCGTCGGAAAGTGGGCCCCCTGAGGTCGGGAGGAGTGCACCCTAAGCCAGGCCTAAAAGGCGTCGGAAAGTGGGCCCCCTGAGGTCGGGAGGAGTGCACCCTAAGCCAGGCCTAAAAGGCGTCGGAAAGTGGGCCCCCTGAGGTCGGGAGGAGTGCACCCTAAGCCAGGCCTAAAAGGCGTCGGAAAGTGGGGCCCCCTGAGGTCGGGAGGAGTGCACCCTAAGCCAGGCCTAAAAGGCGTCGGAAAGTGGGCCCCCTGAGGTCGGGAGGAGTGCACCCTAAGCCAGGCCTAAAAGGCGTCGGAAAGTGGGCCCCCTGAGGTCGGGAGGAGTGCACCCTAAGCCAGGCCTAAAAGGCGTCGGAAAGTGGGCCCCCTGAGGTCGGGAGGAGTGCACCCTAAGCCAGGCCTAAAAGGCGTCGGAAAGTGGGCCCCCTGAGGTCGGGAGGAGTGCACCCTAAGCCAGGCCTAAACGGCGTCGGAAAGTGGGCCCCCTGAGGTCGGGAGGAGTGCACCCTAAGCCAGGCCTAAAAGGCGTCGGAAAGTGGGCCCCCTGAGGTCGGGAGGAGTGCACCCTAAGCCAGGCCTAAACGGCGTCGGAAAGTGGGCCCCCTGAGGTCGGGAGGAGTGCACCCTAAGCCAGGCCTAAAAGGCGTCGGAAAGTGGGCCCCTGAGGTCGGGAGGAGTGCACCCTAAGCCAGGCCTAAAAGGCGTCGGAAAGCGGGCCCCCTAAACCCCTGAGGTCGGGAGGAGTGCACCCTAAGCCAGGCCTAAAAGGCGTCGGAAAGTGGGCCCCCTGAGGTCGGGAGGAGTGCACCCTAAGCCAGGCCTAAAAGGCGTCGGACAGTGGGCCCCCTCCCCCCCTGAGGTCGGGAGGAGTGCACCCTAAGCCAGGCCTAAAAGGCGTCGGAAAGTGGGCCCCCTGAGGTCGGGAGGAGTGCACCCTAAGCCAGGCCTAAAAGGCGTCGGAAAGTGGGCCCCCTGAGGTCGGGAGGAGTGCACCCTAAGCCAGGCCTAAAAGGCGTCGGAAAGTGGGCCCCCTGAGGTCGGGAGGAGTGCACCCTAAGCCAGGCCTAAAAGGCGTCGGAAAGTGGGCCCCCTGAGGGCGGGAGGAGTGCACCCTAAGCCAGGCCTAAAAGGCGTCGGAAAGTGGCCCCCCCCTGAGGTCGGGAGGAGTGCACCCTAAGCCAGGCCTAAAAGGCGTCAGAAAGTGGGCCCCCTGAGGTCGGGAGGAGTGCACCCTAAGCCAGGCCTAAAAGGCGTCGGAAAGTGGGCCCCCTGAGGTCGGGAGGAGTGCACCCTAAGCCAGGCCTAAAAGGCGTCGGAAAGTGGGCCCCCTGAGGTCGGGAGGAGTGCACCCTAAGCCAGGCCTAAAAGGCGTCGGAAAGTGGGCCCCCTGAGGTCGGGAGGAGTGCACCCTAAGCCAGGCCTAAAAGGCGTCGGAAAGTGGGCCCCCTGAGGTCGGGAGGAGTGCACCCTAAGCCAGGCCTAAACGGCGTCGGAAAGTGGGCCCCCTAAACCCCTGAGGTCGGGAGGAGTGCACCCTAAGCCAGGCCTAAAAGGCGTCGGAAAGTGGGCCCCCTGAGGTCGGGAGGAGTGCACCCTAAGCCAGGCCTAAAAGGCGTCGGAAAGTGGGCCCCCCCCCTGAGGTCGGGAGGAGTGCACCCTAAGCCAGGCCTAAAAGGCGTCGGAAAGTGGGCCCCCTGAGGTCGGGAGGAGTGCACCCTAAGCCAGGCCTAAAAGGCGTCGGAAAGTGGGCCCCCTGAGGTCGGGAGGAGTGCACCCTAAGCCAGGCCTAAAAGGCGTCGGAAAGTGGGCCCCCTGAGGTCGGGAGGAGTGCACCCTAAGCCAGGCCTAAAAGGCGTCGGAAAGTGGGCCCCCCCCCTGAGGTCGGGAGGAGTGCACCCTAAGCCAGGCCTAAAAGGCGTCGGAAAGTGGGCCCCCTGAGGTCGGGAGGAGTGCACCCTAAGCCAGGCCTAAAAGGCGTCGGAAAGTGGGCCCCCTGAGGTCGGGAGGAGTGCACCCTAAGCCAGGCCTAAAAGGCGTCGGAAAGTGGGCCCCCTGAGGTCGGGAGGAGTGCACCCTAAGCCAGGCCTAAAAGGCGTCGGAAAGTGGGCCCCCTGAGGTCGGGAGGAGTGCACCCTAAGCCAGGCCTAAAAGGCGTCGGAAAGTGGGCCCCCTGAGGTCGGGAGGAGTGCACCCTAAGCCAGGCCTAAAAGGCGTCGGAAAGTGGGCCCCCCCCTGAGGTCGGGAGGAGTGCACCCTAAGCCAGGCCTAAAAGGCGTCGGAAAGTGGGCCCCCTGAGGTCGGGAGGAGTGCACCATAAGCCAGGCCTAAAAGGCGTCGGAAAGTGGGCCCCCTAAACCCCTGAGGTCGGGAGGAGTGCACCCTAAGCCAGGCCTAAAAGGCGTCGGAAAGTGGGCCCCCTGAGGTCGGGAGGAGTGCACCCTAAGCCAGGCCTAAACGGCGTCGGAAAGTGGGCCCCCTGAGGTCGGGAGGAGTGCACCCTAAGCCAGGCCTAAAAGGCGTCGGAAAGTGGGCCCCCTGAGGTCGGGAGGAGTGCACCCTAAGCCAGGCCTAAAAGGCGTCGGAAAGTGGGCCCCCTAAACCCCTGAGGTCGGGAGGAGTGCACCCTAAGCCAGGCCTAAAAGGCGTCGGAAAGTGGGCCCCCTGAGGTCGGGAGGAGTGCACCCTAAGCCAGGCCTAAAAGGCGTCGGAAAGTGGGCCCCCTGAGGTCGGGAGGAGTGCACCCTAAGCCAGGCCTAAAAGGCGTCGGAAAGTGGGCCCCCTGAGGTCGGGAGGAGTGCACCCTAAGCCAGGCCTAAAAGGCGTCGGAAAGTGGGCCCCCTGAGGTCGGGAGGAGTGCACCCTAAGCCAGGCCTAAAAGGCGTCGGAAAGTGGGCCCCCTGAGGTCGGGAGGAGTGCACCCTAAGCCAGGCCTAAAAGGCGTCGGAAAGTGGGCCCCCTGAGGTCGGGAGGAGTGCACCCTAAGCCAGGCCTAAAAGGCGTCGGAAAGTGGGCCCCCTGAGGTCGGGAGGAGTGCACCCTAAGCCAGGCCTAAAAGGCGTCGGAAAGTGGGCCCCCTGAGGTCGGGAGGAGTGCACCCTAAGCCAGGCCTAAAAGGCGTCGGAAAGTGGGCCCCCTGAGGTCGGGAGGAGTGCACCCTAAGCCAGGCCTAAAAGGCGTCGGAAAGTGGGCCCCCTGAGGTCGGGAGGAGTGCACCCTAAGCCAGGCCTAAAAGGCGTCGGAAAGTGGGCCCCCCCCTGAGGTCGGGAGGAGTGCACCCTAAGCCAGGCCTAAAAGGCGTCGGAAAGTGGGCCCCCTGAGGTCGGGAGGAGTGCACCCTAAGCCAGGCCTAAAAGGCGTCGGAAAGTGGGCCCCCTGAGGTCGGGAGGAGTGCACCCTAAGCCAGGCCTAAAAGGCGTCGGAAAGTGGGCCCCCTGAGGTCGGGAGGAGTGCACCCTAAGCCAGGCCTAAAAGGCGTCGGAAAGTGGGCCCCCTGAGGTCGGGAGGAGTGCACCCTAAGCCAGGCCTAAAAGGCGTCGGAAAGTGGGCCCCCTGAGGTCGGGAGGAGTGCACCCTAAGCCAGGCCTAAAAGGCGTCGGAAAGTGGGCCCCCTGAGGTCGGGAGGAGTGCACCCTAAGCCAGGCCTAAAAGGCGTCGGAAAGTGGGCCCCCTGAGGTCGGGAGGAGTGCACCCTAAGCCAGACCTAAAAGGCGTCGGAAAGTGGGCCCCTAAACCCCTGAGGTCGGGAGGAGTGCACCCTAAGCCAGGCCTAAAAGGCGTCGGAAAGTGGGCCCCCTGAGGTCGGGAGGAGTGCACCCTAAGCCAGGCCTAAAAGGCGTCGGAAAGTGGGCCCCCTGAGGTCGGGAGGAGTGCACCCTAAGCCAGGCCTAAAAGGCGTCGGAAAGTGGGCCCCCTGAGGTCGGGAGGAGTGCACCCTAAGCCAGGCCTAAAAGGCGTCGGAAAGTGGGCCCCCTGAGGTCGGGAGGAGTGCACCCTAAGCCAGGCCTAAAAGGCGTCGGAAAGTGGGCCCCCTGAGGTCGGGAGGAGTGCACCCTAAGCCAGGCCTAAAAGGCGTCGGAAAGTGGGCCCCCTGAGGTCGGGAGGAGTGCACCCTAAGCCAGGCCTAAAAGGCGTCGGAAAGTGGGCCCCCTGAGGTCGGGAGGAGTGCACCCTAAGCCAGGCCTAAAAGGCGTCGGAAAGTGGGCCCCCTGAGGTCGGGAGGAGTGCACCCTAAGCCAGGCCTAAAAGGCGTCGGAAAGTGGGCCCCCTGAGGTCGGGAGGAGTGCACCCTAAGCCAGGCCTAAAAGGCGTCGGAAAGTGGGCCCCCTGAGGTCGGGAGGAGTGCACCCTAAGCCAGGCCTAAAAGGCGTCGGAAAGTGGGCCCCCTGAGGTCGGGAGGAGTGCACCCTAAGCCAGGCCTAAAAGGCGTCGGAAAGTGGGCCCCCTGAGGTCGGGAGGAGTGCACCCTAAGCCAGGCCTAAAAGGCGTCGGAAAGTGGGCCCCCTGAGGTCGGGAGGAGTGCACCCTAAGCCAGGCCTAAAAGGCGTCGGAAAGTGGGCCCCCTGAGGTCGGGAGGAGTGCACCCTAAGCCAGGCCTAAAAGGCGTCGGAAAGTGGGCCCCCTGAGGTCGGGAGGAGTGCACCCTAAGCCAGGCCTAAAAGGCGTCGGAAAGTGGGCCCCCTGAGGTCGGGAGGAGTGCACCCTAAGCCAGGCCTAAAAGGCGTCGGAAAGTGGGCCCCCTGAGGTCGGGAGGAGTGCACCCTAAGCCAGGCCTAAAAGGCGTCGGAAAGTGGGCCCCCTGAGGTCGGGAGGAGTGCACCCTAAGCCAGGCCTAAAAGGCGTCGGAAAGTGGGCCCCCCCCCTGAGGTCGGGAGGAGTGCACCCTAAGCCAGGCCTAAAAGGCGTCGGAAAGTGGGCCCCCTGAGGTCGGGAGGAGTGCACCCTAAGCCAGGCCTAAAAGGCGTCGGAAAGTGGGCCCCCTGAGGTCGGGAGGAGTGCACCCTAAGCCAGGCCTAAAAGGCGTCGGAAAGTGGGCCCCCTGAGGTCGGGAGGAGTGCACCCTAAGCCAGGCCTAAAAGGCGTCGGAAAGTGGGCCCCCTGAGGTCGGGAGGAGTGCACCCTAAGCCAGGCCTAAAAGGCGTCGGAAAGTGGGCCCCCTGAGGTCGGGAGGAGTGCACCCTAAGCCAGGCCTAAAAGGCGTCGGAAAGTGGGCCCCCTGAGGTCGGGAGGAGTGCACCCTAAGCCAGGCCTAAAAGGCGTCGGAAAGTGGGCCCCCTGAGGTCGGGAGGAGTGCACCCTAAGCCAGGCCTAAAAGGCGTCGGAAAGTGGGCCCCCTGAGGTCGGGAGGAGTGCACCCTAAGCCAGGCCTAAAAGGCGTCGGAAAGTGGGCCCCCTGAGGTCGGGAGGAGTGCACCCTAAGCCAGGCCTAAAAGGCGTCGGAAAGTGGGCCCCCTGAGGTCGGGAGGAGTGCACCCTAAGCCAGGCCTAAAAGGCGTCGGAAAGTGGGCCCCCTGAGGTCGGGAGGAGTGCACCCTAAGCCAGGCCTAAAAGGCGTCGGAAAGTGGGCCCCCTGAGGTCGGGAGGAGTGCACCCTAAGCCAGGCCTAAAAGGCGTCGGAAAGTGGGCCCCCTGAGGTCGGGAGGAGTGCACCCTAAGCCAGGCCTAAAAGGCGTCGGAAAGTGGGCCCCCTGAGGTCGGGAGGAGTGCACCCTAAGCCAGGCCTAAAAGGCGTCGGAAAGTGGGCCCCCTGAGGTCGGGAGGAGTGCACCCTAAGCCAGGCCTAAAAGGCGTCGGAAAGTGGGCCCCCTGAGGTCGGGAGGAGTGCACCCTAAGCCAGGCCTAAAAGGCGTCGGAAAGTGGGCCCCCTGAGGTCGGGAGGAGTGCACCCTAAGCCAGGCCTAAAAGGCGTCGGAAAGTGGGCCCCCTGAGGTCGGGAGGAGTGCACCCTAAGCCAGGCCTAAAAGGCGTCGGAAAGTGGGCCCCCTGAGGTCGGGAGGAGTGCACCCTAAGCCAGGCCTAAAAGGCGTCGGAAAGTGGGCCCCCTGAGGTCGGGAGGAGTGCACCCTAAGCCAGGCCTAAAAGGCGTCGGAAAGTGGGCCCCCTGAGGTCGGGAGGAGTGCACCCTAAGCCAGGCCTAAAAGGCGTCGGAAAGTGGGCCCCCTGAGGTCGGGAGGAGTGCACCCTAAGCCAGGCCTAAAAGGCGTCGGAAAGTGGGCCCCCTGAGGTCGGGAGGAGTGCACCCTAAGCCAGGCCTAAAAGGCGTCGGAAAGTGGGCCCCCTGAGGTCGGGAGGAGTGCACCCTAAGCCAGGCCTAAAAGGCGTCGGAAAGTGGGCCCCCTGAGGTCGGGAGGAGTGCACCCTAAGCCAGGCCTAAAAGGCGTCGGAAAGTGGGCCCCCTGAGGTCGGGAGGAGTGCACCCTAAGCCAGGCCTAAAAGGCGTCGGAAAGTGGGCCCCCTGAGGTCGGGAGGAGTGCACCCTAAGCCAGGCCTAAAAGGCGTCGGAAAGTGGGCCCCCTGAGGTCGGGAGGAGTGCACCCTAAGCCAGGCCTAAAAGGCGTCGGAAAGTGGGCCCCCTGAGGTCGGGAGGAGTGCACCCTAAGCCAGGCCTAAAAGGCGTCGGAAAGTGGGCCCCCTGAGGTCGGGAGGAGTGCACCCTAAGCCAGGCCTAAAAGGCGTCGGAAAGTGGGCCCCCTGAGGTCGGGAGGAGTGCACCCTAAGCCAGGCCTAAAAGGCGTCGGAAAGTGGGCCCCCTGAGGTCGGGAGGAGTGCACCCTAAGCCAGGCCTAAAAGGCGTCGGAAAGTGGGCCCCCTGAGGTCGGGAGGAGTGCACCCTAAGCCAGGCCTAAAAGGCGTCGGAAAGTGGGCCCCCTGAGGTCGGGAGGAGTGCACCCTAAGCCAGGCCTAAAAGGCGTCGGAAAGTGGGCCCCCTGAGGTCGGGAGGAGTGCACCCTAAGCCAGGCCTAAAAGGCGTCGGAAAGTGGGCCCCCTGAGGTCGGGAGGAGTGCACCCTAAGCCAGGCCTAAAAGGCGTCGGAAAGTGGGCCCCCTGAGGTCGGGAGGAGTGCACCCTAAGCCAGGCCTAAAAGGCGTCGGAAAGTGGGCCCCCTGAGGTCGGGAGGAGTGCACCCTAAGCCAGGCCTAAAAGGCGTCGGAAAGTGGGCCCCCTGAGGTCGGGAGGAGTGCACCCTAAGCCAGGCCTAAAAGGCGTCGGAAAGTGGGCCCCCTGAGGTCGGGAGGAGTGCACCCTAAGCCAGGCCTAAAAGGCGTCGGAAAGTGGGCCCCCTGAGGTCGGGAGGAGTGCACCCTAAGCCAGGCCTAAAAGGCGTCGGAAAGTGGGCCCCCTGAGGTCGGGAGGAGTGCACCCTAAGCCAGGCCTAAAAGGCGTCGGAAAGTGGGCCCCCTGAGGTCGGGAGGAGTGCACCCTAAGCCAGGCCTAAAAGGCGTCGGAAAGTGGGCCCCCTGAGGTCGGGAGGAGTGCACCCTAAGCCAGGCCTAAAAGGCGTCGGAAAGTGGGCCCCCTGAGGTCGGGAGGAGTGCACCCTAAGCCAGGCCTAAAAGGCGTCGGAAAGTGGGCCCCCTGAGGTCGGGAGGAGTGCACCCTAAGCCAGGCCTAAAAGGCGTCGGAAAGTGGGCCCCCTGAGGTCGGGAGGAGTGCACCCTAAGCCAGGCCTAAAAGGCGTCGGAAAGTGGGCCCCCTGAGGTCGGGAGGAGTGCACCCTAAGCCAGGCCTAAAAGGCGTCGGAAAGTGGGCCCCCTGAGGTCGGGAGGAGTGCACCCTAAGCCAGGCCTAAAAGGCGTCGGAAAGTGGGCCCCCTGAGGTCGGGAGGAGTGCACCCTAAGCCAGGCCTAAAAGGCGTCGGAAAGTGGGCCCCCTGAGGTCGGGAGGAGTGCACCCTAAGCCAGGCCTAAAAGGCGTCGGAAAGTGGGCCCCCTGAGGTCGGGAGGAGTGCACCCTAAGCCAGGCCTAAAAGGCGTCGGAAAGTGGGCCCCCTGAGGTCGGGAGGAGTGCACCCTAAGCCAGGCCTAAAAGGCGTCGGAAAGTGGGCCCCCTGAGGTCGGGAGGTGTGCACCCTAAGCCAGGCCTAAAAGGCGTCGGAAAGTGGGCCCCCTGAGGTCGGGAGGAGTGCACCCTAAGCCAGGCCTAAAAGGCGTCGGAAAGTGGGCCCCCTAAACCCCTGAGGTCGGGAGGAGTGCACCCTAAGCCAGGCCTAAAAGGCGTCGGAAAGTGGGCCCCCTGAGGTCGGGAGGAGTGCACCCTAAGCCAGGCCTAAAAGGCGTCGGAAAGTGGGCCCCCTGAGGTCGGGAGGAGTGCACCCTAAGCCAGGCCTAAAAGGCGTCGGAAAGTGGGCCCCCTGAGGTCGGGAGGAGTGCACCCTAAGCCAGGCCTAAAAGGCGTCGGAAAGTGGGCCCCCTGAGGTCGGGAGGAGTGCACCCTAAGCCAGGCCTAAAAGGCGTCGGAAAGTGGGCCCCCTGAGGTCGGGAGGAGTGCACCCTAAGCCAGGCCTAAAAGGCGTCGGAAAGTGGGCCCCCTGAGGTCGGGAGGAGTGCACCCTAAGCCAGGCCTAAAAGGCGTCGGAAAGTGGGCCCCCTGAGGTCGGGAGGAGTGCACCCTAAGCCAGGCCTAAAAGGCGTCGGAAAGTGGGCCCCCTGAGGTCGGGAGGAGTGCACCCTAAGCCAGGCCTAAAAGGCGTCGGAAAGTGGGCCCCCTGAGGTCGGGAGGAGTGCACCCTAAGCCAGGCCTAAAAGGCGTCGGAAAGTGGGCCCCCTGAGGTCGGGAGGAGTGCACCCTAAGCCAGGCCTAAAAGGCGTCGGAAAGTGGGCCCCCTGAGGTCGGGAGGAGTGCACCCTAAGCCAGGCCTAAAAGGCGTCGGAAAGTGGGCCCCCTGAGGTCGGGAGGAGTGCACCCTAAGCCAGGCCTAAAAGGCGTCGGAAAGTGGGCCCCCTGAGGTCGGGAGGAGTGCACCCTAAGCCAGGCCTAAAAGGCGTCGGAAAGTGGGCCCCCTGAGGTCGGGAGGAGTGCACCCTAAGCCAGGCCTAAAAGGCGTCGGAAAGTGGGCCCCCTGAGGTCGGGAGGAGTGCACCCTAAGCCAGGCCTAAAAGGCGTCGGAAAGTGGGCCCCCTGAGGTCGGGAGGAGTGCACCCTAAGCCAGGCCTAAAAGGCGTCGGAAAGTGGGCCCCCTGAGGTCGGGAGGAGTGCACCCTAAGCCAGGCCTAAAAGGCGTCGGAAAGTGGGCCCCCTGAGGTCGGGAGGAGTGCACCCTAAGCCAGGCCTAAAAGGCGTCGGAAAGTGGGCCCCCTGAGGTCGGGAGGAGTGCACCCTAAGCCAGGCCTAAAAGGCGTCGGAAAGTGGGCCCCCTGAGGTCGGGAGGAGTGCACCCTAAGCCAGGCCTAAAAGGCGTCGGAAAGTGGGCCCCCTGAGGTCGGGAGGAGTGCACCCTAAGCCAGGCCTAAAAGGCGTCGGAAAGTGGGCCCCCTGAGGTCGGGAGGAGTGCACCCTAAGCC
The DNA here is from genome assembly GCF_012275295.1 of Melopsittacus undulatus. Lineage (NCBI taxonomy): Eukaryota > Metazoa > Chordata > Aves > Psittaciformes > Psittaculidae > Melopsittacus > Melopsittacus undulatus. The sequence continues at coordinate 15,223 of NW_022994240.1, forward strand.
AGGCCTAAAAGGCGTCGGAAAGTGGGCCCCCTGAGGTCGGGAGGAGTGCACCCTAAGCCAGGCCTAAAAGGCGTCGGAAAGTGGGCCCCCTGAGGTCGGGAGGAGTGCACCCTAAGCCAGGCCTAAAAGGCGTCGGAAAGTGGGCCCCCCCCCTGAGGTCGGGAGGAGTGCACCCTAAGCCAGGCCTAAAAGGCGTCGGAAAGTGGGCCCCCTGAGGTCGGGAGGAGTGCACCCTAAGCCAGGCCTAAAAGGCGTCGGAAAGTGGGCCCCCTGAGGTCGGGAGGAGTGCACCCTAAGCCAGGCCTAAAAGGCGTCGGAAAGTGGGCCCCCTGAGGTCGGGAGGAGTGCACCCTAAGCCAGGCCTAAAAGGCGTCGGAAAGTGGGCCCCCTGAGGTCGGGAGGAGTGCACCCTAAGCCAGGCCTAAAAGGCGTCGGAAAGTGGGCCCCCTGAGGTCGGGAGGAGTGCACCCTAAGCCAGGCCTAAAAGGCGTCGGAAAGTGGGCCCCCTGAGGTCGGGAGGAGTGCACCCTAAGCCAGGCCTAAAAGGCGTCGGAAAGTGGGCCCCCTGAGGTCGGGAGGAGTGCACCCTAAGCCAGGCCTAAAAGGCGTCGGAAAGTGGGCCCCCTGAGGTCGGGAGGAGTGCACCCTAAGCCAGGCCTAAAAGGCGTCGGAAAGTGGGCCCCCTGAGGTCGGGAGGAGTGCACCCTAAGCCAGGCCTAAAAGGCGTCGGAAAGTGGGCCCCCTGAGGTCGGGAGGAGTGCACCCTAAGCCAGGCCTAAAAGGCGTCGGAAAGTGGGCCCCCTGAGGTCGGGAGGAGTGCACCCTAAGCCAGGCCTAAAAGGCGTCGGAAAGTGGGCCCCCTGAGGTCGGGAGGAGTGCACCCTAAGCCAGGCCTAAAAGGCGTCGGAAAGTGGGCCCCCTGAGGTCGGGAGGAGTGCACCCTAAGCCAGGCCTAAAAGGCGTCGGAAAGTGGGCCCCCTGAGGTCGGGAGGAGTGCACCCTAAGCCAGGCCTAAAAGGCGTCGGAAAGTGGGCCCCCTGAGGTCGGGAGGAGTGCACCCTAAGCCAGGCCTAAAAGGCGTCGGAAAGTGGGCCCCCTGAGGTCGGGAGGAGTGCACCCTAAGCCAGGCCTAAAAGGCGTCGGAAAGTGGGCCCCCTGAGGTCGGGAGGAGTGCACCCTAAGCCAGGCCTAAAAGGCGTCGGAAAGTGGGCCCCCTGAGGTCGGGAGGAGTGCACCCTAAGCCAGGCCTAAAAGGCGTCGGAAAGTGGGCCCCCTGAGGTCGGGAGGAGTGCACCCTAAGCCAGGCCTAAAAGGCGTCGGAAAGTGGGCCCCCTGAGGTCGGGAGGAGTGCACCCTAAGCCAGGCCTAAAAGGCGTCGGAAAGTGGGCCCCCTGAGGTCGGGAGGAGTGCACCCTAAGCCAGGCCTAAAAGGCGTCGGAAAGTGGGCCCCCTGAGGTCGGGAGGAGTGCACCCTAAGCCAGGCCTAAAAGGCGTCGGAAAGTGGGCCCCCCCCTGAGGTCGGGAGGAGTGCACCCTAAGCCAGGCCTAAAAGGCGTCGGAAAGTGGGCCCCCTGAGGTCGGGAGGAGTGCACCCTAAGCCAGGCCTAAAAGGCGTCGGAAAGTGGGCCCCCTGAGGTCGGGAGGAGTGCACCCTAAGCCAGGCCTAAAAGGCGTCGGAAAGTGGGCCCCCTGAGGTCGGGAGGAGTGCACCCTAAGCCAGGCCTAAAAGGCGTCGGAAAGTGGGCCCCCTGAGGTCGGGAGGAGTGCACCCTAAGCCAGGCCTAAAAGGCGTCGGAAAGTGGGCCCCCTGAGGTCGGGAGGAGTGCACCCTAAGCCAGGCCTAAAAGGCGTCGGAAAGTGGGCCCCCTGAGGTCGGGAGGAGTGCACCCTAAGCCAGGCCTAAAAGGCGTCGGAAAGTGGGCCCCCTGAGGTCGGGAGGAGTGCACCCTAAGCCAGGCCTAAAAGGCGTCGGAAAGTGGGCCCCCTGAGGTCGGGAGGAGTGCACCCTAAGCCAGGCCTAAAAGGCGTCGGAAAGTGGGCCCCCTGAGGTCGGGAGGAGTGCACCCTAAGCCAGGCCTAAAAGGCGTCGGAAAGTGGGCCCCCTGAGGTCGGGAGGAGTGCACCCTAAGCCAGGCCTAAAAGGCGTCGGAAAGTGGGCCCCCTGAGGTCGGGAGGAGTGCACCCTAAGCCAGGCCTAAAAGGCGTCGGAAAGTGGGCCCCCTGAGGTCGGGAGGAGTGCACCCTAAGCCAGGCCTAAAAGGCGTCGGAAAGTGGGCCCCCTGAGGTCGGGAGGAGTGCACCCTAAGCCAGGCCTAAAAGGCGTCGGAAAGTGGGCCCCCTGAGGTCGGGAGGAGTGCACCCTAAGCCAGGCCTAAAAGGCGTCGGAAAGTGGGCCCCCTGAGGTCGGGAGGAGTGCACCCTAAGCCAGGCCTAAAAGGCGTCGGAAAGTGGGCCCCCTGAGGTCGGGAGGAGTGCACCCTAAGCCAGGCCTAAAAGGCGTCGGAAAGTGGGCCCCCTGAGGTCGGGAGGAGTGCACCCTAAGCCAGGCCTAAAAGGCGTCGGAAAGTGGGCCCCCTGAGGTCGGGAGGAGTGCACCCTAAGCCAGGCCTAAAAGGCGTCGGAAAGTGGGCCCCCTGAGGTCGGGAGGAGTGCACCCTAAGCCAGGCCTAAAAGGCGTCGGAAAGTGGGCCCCCTGAGGTCGGGAGGAGTGCACCCTAAGCCAGGCCTAAAAGGCGTCGGAAAGTGGGCCCCCTAAACCCCTGAGGTCGGGAGGAGTGCACCCTAAGCCAGGCCTAAAAGGCGTCGGAAAGTGGGCCCCCTGAGGTCGGGAGGAGTGCACCCTAAGCCAGGCCTAAAAGGCGTCGGAAAGTGGGCCCCCTGAGGTCGGGAGGAGTGCACCCTAAGCCAGGCCTAAAAGGCGTCGGAAAGTGGGCCCCCTGAGGTCGGGAGGAGTGCACCCTAAGCCAGGCCTAAAAGGCGTCGGAAAGTGGGCCCCCTGAGGTCGGGAGGAGTGCACCCTAAGCCAGGCCTAAAAGGCGTCGGAAAGTGGGCCCCCTGAGGTCGGGAGGAGTGCACCCTAAGCCAGGCCTAAAAGGCGTCGGAAAGTGGGCCCCCTGAGGTCGGGAGGAGTGCACCCTAAGCCAGGCCTAAAAGGCGTCGGAAAGTGGGCCCCCTGAGGTCGGGAGGAGTGCACCCTAAGCCAGGCCTAAAAGGCGTCGGAAAGTGGGCCCCCTGAGGTCGGGAGGAGTGCACCCTAAGCCAGGCCTAAAAGGCGTCGGAAAGTGGGCCCCCTGAGGTCGGGAGGAGTGCACCCTAAGCCAGGCCTAAAAGGCGTCGGAAAGTGGGCCCCCTGAGGTCGGGAGGAGTGCACCCTAAGCCAGGCCTAAAAGGCGTCGGAAAGTGGGCCCCCTGAGGTCGGGAGGAGTGCACCCTAAGCCAGGCCTAAAAGGCGTCGGAAAGTGGGCCCCCTGAGGTCGGGAGGAGTGCACCCTAAGCCAGGCCTAAAAGGCGTCGGAAAGTGGGCCCCCTGAGGTCGGGAGGAGTGCACCCTAAGCCAGGCCTAAAAGGCGTCGGAAAGTGGGCCCCCTGAGGTCGGGAGGAGTGCACCCTAAGCCAGGCCTAAAAGGCGTCGGAAAGTGGGCCCCCTGAGGTCGGGAGGAGTGCACCCTAAGCCAGGCCTAAAAGGCGTCGGAAAGTGGGCCCCCTGAGGTCGGGAGGAGTGCACCCTAAGCCAGGCCTAAAAGGCGTCGGAAAGTGGGCCCCCTGAGGTCGGGAGGAGTGCACCCTAAGCCAGGCCTAAAAGGCGTCGGAAAGTGGGCCCCCTGAGGTCGGGAGGAGTGCACCCTAAGCCAGGCCTAAAAGGCGTCGGAAAGTGGGCCCCCTGAGGTCGGGAGGAGTGCACCCTAAGCCAGGCCTAAAAGGCGTCGGAAAGTGGGCCCCCTGAGGTCGGGAGGAGTGCACCCTAAGCCAGGCCTAAAAGGCGTCGGAAAGTGGGCCCCCTGAGGTCGGGAGGAGTGCACCCTAAGCCAGGCCTAAAAGGCGTCGGAAAGTGGGCCCCCTGAGGTCGGGAGGAGTGCACCCTAAGCCAGGCCTAAAAGGCGTCGGAAAGTGGGCCCCCTGAGGTCGGGAGGAGTGCACCCTAAGCCAGGCCTAAAAGGCGTCGGAAAGTGGGCCCCCTGAGGTCGGGAGGAGTGCACCCTAAGCCAGGCCTAAAAGGCGTCGGAAAGTGGGCCCCCTGAGGTCGGGAGGAGTGCACCCTAAGCCAGGCCTAAAAGGCGTCGGAAAGTGGGCCCCCTGAGGTCGGGAGGAGTGCACCCTAAGCCAGGCCTAAAAGGCGTCGGAAAGTGGGCCCCCTGAGGTCGGGAGGAGTGCACCCTAAGCCAGGCCTAAAAGGCGTCGGAAAGTGGGCCCCCTGAGGTCGGGAGGAGTGCACCCTAAGCCAGGCCTAAAAGGCGTCGGAAAGTGGGCCCCCCCCCTGAGGTCGGGAGGAGTGCACCCTAAGCCAGGCCTAAAAGGCGTCGGAAAGTGGGCCCCCTGAGGTCGGGAGGAGTGCACCCTAAGCCAGGCCTAAAAGGCGTCGGAAAGTGGGCCCCCTGAGGTCGGGAGGAGTGCACCCTAAGCCAGGCCTAAAAGGCGTCGGAAAGTGGGCCCCCTGAGGTCGGGAGGAGTGCACCCTAAGCCAGGCCTAAAAGGCGTCGGAAAGTGGGCCCCCTGAGGTCGGGAGGAGTGCACCCTAAGCCAGGCCTAAAAGGCGTCGGAAAGTGGGCCCCCTGAGGTCGGGAGGAGTGCACCCTAAGCCAGGCCTAAAAGGCGTCGGAAAGTGGGCCCCCTGAGGTCGGGAGGAGTGCACCCTAAGCCAGGCCTAAAAGGCGTCGGAAAGTGGGCCCCCTGAGGTCGGGAGGAGTGCACCCTAAGCCAGGCCTAAAAGGCGTCGGAAAGTGGGCCCCCTGAGGTCGGGAGGAGTGCACCCTAAGCCAGGCCTAAAAGGCGTCGGAAAGTGGGCCCCCTGAGGTCGGGAGGAGTGCACCCTAAGCCAGGCCTAAAAGGCGTCGGAAAGTGGGCCCCCTGAGGTCGGGAGGAGTGCACCCTAAGCCAGGCCTAAAAGGCGTCGGAAAGTGGGCCCCCTGAGGTCGGGAGGAGTGCACCCTAAGCCAGGCCTAAAAGGCGTCGGAAAGTGGGCCCCCTGAGGTCGGGAGGAGTGCACCCTAAGCCAGGCCTAAAAGGCGTCGGAAAGTGGGCCCCCTGAGGTCGGGAGGAGTGCACCCTAAGCCAGGCCTAAAAGGCGTCGGAAAGTGGGCCCCCTGAGGTCGGGAGGAGTGCACCCTAAGCCAGGCCTAAAAGGCGTCGGAAAGTGGGCCCCCTGAGGTCGGGAGGAGTGCACCCTAAGCCAGGCCTAAAAGGCGTCGGAAAGTGGGCCCCCTGAGGTCGGGAGGAGTGCACCCTAAGCCAGGCCTAAAAGGCGTCGGAAAGTGGGCCCCCTGAGGTCGGGAGGAGTGCACCCTAAGCCAGGCCTAAAAGGCGTCGGAAAGTGGGCCCCCTGAGGTCGGGAGGAGTGCACCCTAAGCCAGGCCTAAAAGGCGTCGGAAAGTGGGCCCCCTGAGGTCGGGAGGAGTGCACCCTAAGCCAGGCCTAAAAGGCGTCGGAAAGTGGGCCCCCTGAGGTCGGGAGGAGTGCACCCTAAGCCAGGCCTAAAAGGCGTCGGAAAGTGGGCCCCCTGAGGTCGGGAGGAGTGCACCCTAAGCCAGGCCTAAAAGGCGTCGGAAAGTGGGCCCCCTGAGGTCGGGAGGAGTGCACCCTAAGCCAGGCCTAAAAGGCGTCGGAAAGTGGGCCCCCTGAGGTCGGGAGGAGTGCACCCTAAGCCAGGCCTAAAAGGCGTCGGAAAGTGGGCCCCCTGAGGTCGGGAGGAGTGCACCCTAAGCCAGGCCTAAAAGGCGTCGGAAAGTGGGCCCCCTGAGGTCGGGAGGAGTGCACCCTAAGCCAGGCCTAAAAGGCGTCGGAAAGTGGGCCCCCTGAGGTCGGGAGGAGTGCACCCTAAGCCAGGCCTAAAAGGCGTCGGAAAGTGGGCCCCCTGAGGTCGGGAGGAGTGCACCCTAAGCCAGGCCTAAAAGGCGTCGGAAAGTGGGCCCCCTGAGGTCGGGAGGAGTGCACCCTAAGCCAGGCCTAAAAGGCGTCGGAAAGTGGGCCCCCTGAGGTCGGGAGGAGTGCACCCTAAGCCAGGCCTAAAAGGCGTCGGAAAGTGGGCCCCCTGAGGTCGGGAGGAGTGCACCCTAAGCCAGGCCTAAAAGGCGTCGGAAAGTGGGCCCCCTGAGGTCGGGAGGAGTGCACCCTAAGCCAGGCCTAAAAGGCGTCGGAAAGTGGGCCCCCTGAGGTCGGGAGGAGTGCACCCTAAGCCAGGCCTAAAAGGCGTCGGAAAGTGGGCCCCCTGAGGTCGGGAGGAGTGCACCCTAAGCCAGGCCTAAAAGGCGTCGGAAAGTGGGCCCCCTGAGGTCGGGAGGAGTGCACCCTAAGCCAGGCCTAAAAGGCGTCGGAAAGTGGGCCCCCTGAGGTCGGGAGGAGTGCACCCTAAGCCAGGCCTAAAAGGCGTCGGAAAGTGGGCCCCCTGAGGTCGGGAGGAGTGCACCCTAAGCCAGGCCTAAAAGGCGTCGGAAAGTGGGCCCCCTGAGGTCGGGAGGAGTGCACCCTAAGCCAGGCCTAAAAGGCGTCGGAAAGTGGGCCCCCTGAGGTCGGGAGGAGTGCACCCTAAGCCAGGCCTAAAAGGCGTCGGAAAGTGGGCCCCCTGAGGTCGGGAGGAGTGCACCCTAAGCCAGGCCTAAAAGGCGTCGGAAAGTGGGCCCCCTGAGGTCGGGAGGAGTGCACCCTAAGCCAGGCCTAAAAGGCGTCGGAAAGTGGGCCCCCTGAGGTCGGGAGGAGTGCACCCTAAGCCAGGCCTAAAAGGCGTCGGAAAGTGGGCCCCCTGAGGTCGGGAGGAGTGCACCCTAAGCCAGGCCTAAAAGGCGTCGGAAAGTGGGCCCCCTGAGGTCGGGAGGAGTGCACCCTAAGCCAGGCCTAAAAGGCGTCGGAAAGTGGGCCCCCCCCTGAGGTCGGGAGGAGTGCACCCTAAGCCAGGCCTAAAAGGCGTCGGAAAGTGGGCCCCCTGAGGTCGGGAGGAGTGCACCCTAAGCCAGGCCTAAAAGGCGTCGGAAAGTGGGCCCCCTGAGGTCGGGAGGAGTGCACCCTAAGCCAGGCCTAAAAGGCGTCGGAAAGTGGGCCCCCTGAGGTCGGGAGGAGTGCACCCTAAGCCAGGCCTAAAAGGCGTCGGAAAGTGGGCCCCCTGAGGTCGGGAGGAGTGCACCCTAAGCCAGGCCTAAAAGGCGTCGGAAAGTGGGCCCCCTGAGGTCGGGAGGAGTGCACCCTAAGCCAGGCCTCAAAGGCGTCGGAAAGTGGGCCCCCTGAGGTCGGGAGGAGTGCACCCTAAGCCAGGCCTAAAAGGCGTCGGAAAGTGGGCCCCCTAAACCCCTGAGGTCGGGAGGAGTGCACCCTAAGCCAGGCCTAAAAGGCGTCGGAAAGTGGGCCCCCTGAGGTCGGGAGGAGTGCACCCTAAGCCAGGCCTAAAAGGCGTCGGAAAGTGGGCCCCCTGAGGTCGGGAGGAGTGCACCCTAAGCCAGGCCTAAAAGGCGTCGGAAAGTGGGCCCCCTGAGGTCGGGAGGAGTGCACCCTAAGCCAGGCCTAAAAGGCGTCGGAAAGTGGGCCCCCTGAGGTCGGGAGGAGTGCACCCTAAGCCAGGCCTAAAAGGCGTCGGAAAGTGGGCCCCCTGAGGTCGGGAGGAGTGCACCCTAAGCCAGGCCTAAAAGGCGTCGGAAAGTGGGCCCCCTGAGGTCGGGAGGAGTGCACCCTAAGCCAGGCCTAAAAGGCGTCGGAAAGTGGGCCCCCTGAGGTCGGGAGGAGTGCACCCTAAGCCAGGCCTAAAAGGCGTCGGAAAGTGGGCCCCCTGAGGTCGGGAGGAGTGCACCCTAAGCCAGGCCTAAAAGGCGTCGGAAAGTGGGCCCCCTGAGGTCGGGAGGAGTGCACCCTAAGCCAGGCCTAAAAGGCGTCGGAAAGTGGGCCCCCTGAGGTCGGGAGGAGTGCACCCTAAGCCAGGCCTAAAAGGCGTCGGAAAGTGGGCCCCCTGAGGTCGGGAGGAGTGCACCCTAAGCCAGGCCTAAAAGGCGTCGGAAAGTGGGCCCCCTGAGGTCGGGAGGAGTGCACCCTAAGCCAGGCCTAAAAGGCGTCGGAAAGTGGGCCCCCTGAGGTCGGGAGGAGTGCACCCTAAGCCAGGCCTAAAAGGCGTCGGAAAGTGGGCCCCCTGAGGTCGGGAGGAGTGCACCCTAAGCCAGGCCTAAAAGGCGTCGGAAAGTGGGCCCCCTGAGGTCGGGAGGAGTGCACCCTAAGCCAGGCCTAAAAGGCGTCGGAAAGTGGGCCCCCTGAGGTCGGGAGGAGTGCACCCTAAGCCAGGCCTAAAAGGCGTCGGAAAGTGGGCCCCCTGAGGTCGGGAGGAGTGCACCCTAAGCCAGGCCTAAAAGGCGTCGGAAAGTGGGCCCCCTGAGGTCGGGAGGAGTGCACCCTAAGCCAGGCCTAAAAGGCGTCGGAAAGTGGGCCCCCTGAGGTCGGGAGGAGTGCACCCTAAGCCAGGCCTAAAAGGCGTCGGAAAGTGGGCCCCCTGAGGTCGGGAGGAGTGCACCCTAAGCCAGGCCTAAAAGGCGTCGGAAAGTGGGCCCCCTGAGGTCGGGAGGAGTGCACCCTAAGCCAGGCCTAAAAGGCGTCGGAAAGTGGGCCCCCTGAGGTCGGGAGGAGTGCACCCTAAGCCAGGCCTAAAAGGCGTCGGAAAGTGGGCCCCCTGAGGTCGGGAGGAGTGCACCCTAAGCCAGGCCTAAAAGGCGTCGGAAAGTGGGCCCCCCCCTGAGGTCGGGAGGAGTGCACCCTAAGCCAGGCCTAAAAGGCGTCGGAAAGTGGGCCCCCTGAGGTCGGGAGGAGTGCACCCTAAGCCAGGCCTAAAAGGCGTCGGAAAGTGGGCCCCCTGAGGTCGGGAGGAGTGCACCCTAAGCCAGGCCTAAAAGGCGTCGGAAAGTGGGCCCCCTGAGGTCGGGAGGAGTGCACCCTAAGCCAGGCCTAAAAGGCGTCGGAAAGTGGGCCCCCTGAGGTCGGGAGGAGTGCACCCTAAGCCAGGCCTAAAAGGCGTCGGAAAGTGGGCCCCCTGAGGTCGGGAGGAGTGCACCCTAAGCCAGGCCTAAAAGGCGTCGGAAAGTGGGCCCCCTGAGGTCGGGAGGAGTGCACCCTAAGCCAGGCCTAAAAGGCGTCGGAAAGTGGGCCCCCTGAGGTCGGGAGGAGTGCACCCTAAGCCAGGCCTAAAAGGCGTCGGAAAGTGGGCCCCCTGAGGTCGGGAGGAGTGCACCCTAAGCCAGGCCTAAAAGGCGTCGGAAAGTGGGCCCCCTGAGGTCGGGAGGAGTGCACCCTAAGCCAGGCCTAAAAGGCGTCGGAAAGTGGGCCCCCTGAGGTCGGGAGGAGTGCACCCTAAGCCAGGCCTAAAAGGCGTCGGAAAGTGGGCCCCCTGAGGTCGGGAGGAGTGCACCCTAAGCCAGGCCTAAAAGGCGTCGGAAAGTGGGCCCCCTGAGGTCGGGAGGAGTGCACCCTAAGCCAGGCCTAAAAGGCGTCGGAAAGTGGGCCCCCTGAGGTCGGGAGGAGTGCACCCTAAGCCAGGCCTAAAAGGCGTCGGAAAGTGGGCCCCCTGAGGTCGGGAGGAGTGCACCCTAAGCCAGGCCTAAAAGGCGTCGGAAAGTGGGCCCCCTGAGGTCGGGAGGAGTGCACCCTAAGCCAGGCCTAAAAGGCGTCGGAAAGTGGGCCCCCTGAGGTCGGGAGGAGTGCACCCTAAGCCAGGCCTAAAAGGCGTCGGAAAGTGGGCCCCCTGAGGTCGGGAGGAGTGCACCCTAAGCCAGGCCTAAAAGGCGTCGGAAAGTGGGCCCCCTGAGGTCGGGAGGAGTGCACCCTAAGCCAGGCCTAAAAGGCGTCGGAAAGTGGGCCCCCTGAGGTCGGGAGGAGTGCACCCTAAGCCAGGCCTAAAAGGCGTCGGAAAGTGGGCCCCCTGAGGTCGGGAGGAGTGCACCCTAAGCCAGGCCTAAAAGGCGTCGGAAAGTGGGCCCCCTGAGGTCGGGAGGAGTGCACCCTAAGCCAGGCCTAAAAGGCGTCGGAAAGTGGGCCCCCTGAGGTCGGGAGGAGTGCACCCTAAGCCAGGCCTAAAAGGCGTCGGAAAGTGGGCCCCCTGAGGTCGGGAGGAGTGCACCCTAAGCCAGGCCTAAAAGGCGTCGGAAAGTGGGCCCCCTGAGGTCGGGAGGAGTGCACCCTAAGCCAGGCCTAAAAGGCGTCGGAAAGTGGGCCCCCTGAGGTCGGGAGGAGTGCACCCTAAGCCAGGCCTAAAAGGCGTCGGAAAGTGGGCCCCCTGAGGTCGGGAGGAGTGCACCCTAAGCCAGGCCTAAAAGGCGTCGGAAAGTGGGCCCCCTGAGGTCGGGAGGAGTGCACCCTAAGCCAGGCCTAAAAGGCGTCGGAAAGTGGGCCCCCTGAGGTCGGGAGGAGTGCACCCTAAGCCAGGCCTAAAAGGCGTCGGAAAGTGGGCCCCCTGAGGTCGGGAGGAGTGCACCCTAAGCCAGGCCTAAAAGGCGTCGGAAAGTGGGCCCCCTGAGGTCGGGAGGAGTGCACCCTAAGCCAGGCCTAAAAGGCGTCGGAAAGTGGGCCCCCTGAGGTCGGGAGGAGTGCACCCTAAGCCAGGCCTAAAAGGCGTCGGAAAGTGGGCCCCCTGAGGTCGGGAGGAGTGCACCCTAAGCCAGGCCTAAAAGGCGTCGGAAAGTGGGCCCCCTGAGGTCGGGAGGAGTGCACCCTAAGCCAGGCCTAAAAGGCGTCGGAAAGTGGGCCCCCTGAGGTCGGGAGGAGTGCACCCTAAGCCAGGCCTAAAAGGCGTCGGAAAGTGGGCCCCCTGAGGTCGGGAGGAGTGCACCCTAAGCCAGGCCTAAAAGGCGTCGGAAAGTGGGCCCCCTGAGGTCGGGAGGAGTGCACCCTAAGCCAGGCCTAAAAGGCGTCGGAAAGTGGGCCCCCTGAGGTCGGGAGGAGTGCACCCTAAGCCAGGCCTAAAAGGCGTCGGAAAGTGGGCCCCCTGAGGTCGGGAGGAGTGCACCCTAAGCCAGGCCTAAAAGGCGTCGGAAAGTGGGCCCCCTGAGGTCGGGAGGAGTGCACCCTAAGCCAGGCCTAAAAGGCGTCGGAAAGTGGGCCCCCTGAGGTCGGGAGGAGTGCACCCTAAGCCAGGCCTAAAAGGCGTCGGAAAGTGGGCCCCCTGAGGTCGGGAGGAGTGCACCCTAAGCCAGGCCTAAAAGGCGTCGGAAAGTGGGCCCCCTGAGGTCGGGAGGAGTGCACCCTAAGCCAGGCCTAAAAGGCGTCGGAAAGTGGGCCCCCTGAGGTCGGGAGGAGTGCACCCTAAGCCAGGCCTAAAAGGCGTCGGAAAGTGGGCCCCCTGAGGTCGGGAGGAGTGCACCCTAAGCCAGGCCTAAAAGGCGTCGGAAAGTGGGCCCCCTGAGGTCGGGAGGAGTGCACCCTAAGCCAGGCCTAAAAGGCGTCGGAAAGTGGGCCCCCTGAGGTCGGGAGGAGTGCACCCTAAGCCAGGCCTAAAAGGCGTCGGAAAGTGGGCCCCCTGAGGTCGGGAGGAGTGCACCCTAAGCCAGGCCTAAAAGGCGTCGGAAAGTGGGCCCCCTGAGGTCGGGAGGAGTGCACCCTAAGCCAGGCCTAAAAGGCGTCGGAAAGTGGGCCCCCTGAGGTCGGGAGGAGTGCACCCTAAGCCAGGCCTAAAAGGCGTCGGAAAGTGGGCCCCCTGAGGTCGGGAGGAGTGCACCCTAAGCCAGGCCTAAAAGGCGTCGGAAAGTGGGCCCCCTGAGGTCGGGAGGAGTGCACCCTAAGCCAGGCCTAAAAGGCGTCGGAAAGTGGGCCCCCTGAGGTCGGGAGGAGTGCACCCTAAGCCAGGCCTAAAAGGCGTCGGAAAGTGGGCCCCCTGAGGTCGGGAGGAGTGCACCCTAAGCCAGGCCTAAAAGGCGTCGGAAAGTGGGCCCCCTGAGGTCGGGAGGAGTGCACCCTAAGCCAGGCCTAAAAGGCGTCGGAAAGTGGGCCCCCTGAGGTCGGGAGGAGTGCACCCTAAGCCAGGCCTAAAAGGCGTCGGAAAGTGGGCCCCCTGAGGTCGGGAGGAGTGCACCCTAAGCCAGGCCTAAAAGGCGTCGGAAAGTGGGCCCCCCCCTGAGGTCGGGAGGAGTGCACCCTAAGCCAGGCCTAAAAGGCGTCGGAAAGTGGGCCCCCTGAGGTCGGGAGGAGTGCACCCTAAGCCAGGCCTAAAAGGCGTCGGAAAGTGGGCCCCCTGAGGTCGGGAGGAGTGCACCCTAAGCCAGGCCTAAAAGGCGTCGGAAAGTGGGCCCCCTGAGGTCGGGAGGAGTGCACCCTAAGCCAGGCCTAAAAGGCGTCGGAAAGTGGGCCCCCTGAGGTCGGGAGGAGTGCACCCTAAGCCAGGCCTAAAAGGCGTCGGAAAGTGGGCCCCCTGAGGTCGGGAGGAGTGCACCCTAAGCCAGGCCTAAAAGGCGTCGGAAAGTGGGCCCCCTGAGGTCGGGAGGAGTGCACCCTAAGCCAGGCCTAAAAGGCGTCGGAAAGTGGGCCCCCTGAGGTCGGGAGGAGTGCACCCTAAGCCAGGCCTAAAAGGCGTCGGAAAGTGGGCCCCCTGAGGTCGGGAGGAGTGCACCCTAAGCCAGGCCTAAAAGGCGTCGGAAAGTGGGCCCCCTGAGGTCGGGAGGAGTGCACCCTAAGCCAGGCCTAAAAGGCGTCGGAAAGTGGGCCCCCTGAGGTCGGGAGGAGTGCACCCTAAGCCAGGCCTAAAAGGCGTCGGAAAGTGGGCCCCCTGAGGTCGGGAGGAGTGCACCCTAAGCCAGGCCTAAAAGGCGTCGGAAAGTGGGCCCCCTGAGGTCGGGAGGAGTGCACCCTAAGCCAGGCCTAAAAGGCGTCGGAAAGTGGGCCCCCTGAGGTCGGGAGGAGTGCACCCTAAGCCAGGCCTAAAAGGCGTCGGAAAGTGGGCCCCCTGAGGTCGGGAGGAGTGCACCCTAAGCCAGGCCTAAAAGGCGTCGGAAAGTGGGCCCCCTGAGGTCGGGAGGAGTGCACCCTAAGCCAGGCCTAAAAGGCGTCGGAAAGTGGGCCCCCTGAGGTCGGGAGGAGTGCACCCTAAGCCAGGCCTAAAAGGCGTCGGAAAGTGGGCCCCCTGAGGTCGGGAGGAGTGCACCCTAAGCCAGGCCTAAAAGGCGTCGGAAAGTGGGCCCCCTGAGGTCGGGAGGAGTGCACCCTAAGCCAGGCCTAAAAGGCGTCGGAAAGTGGGCCCCCTGAGGTCGGGAGGAGTGCACCCTAAGCCAGGCCTAAAAGGCGTCGGAAAGTGGGCCCCCTGAGGTCGGGAGGAGTGCACCCTAAGCCAGGCCTAAAAGGCGTCGGAAAGTGGGCCCCCTGAGGTCGGGAGGAGTGCACCCTAAGCCAGGCCTAAAAGGCGTCGGAAAGTGGGCCCCCTGAGGTCGGGAGGAGTGCACCCTAAGCCAGGCCTAAAAGGCGTCGGAAAGTGGGCCCCCTGAGGTCGGGAGGAGTGCACCCTAAGCCAGGCCTAAAAGGCGTCGGAAAGTGGGCCCCCTGAGGTCGGGAGGAGTGCACCCTAAGCCAGGCCTAAAAGGCGTCGGAAAGTGGGCCCCCTGAGGTCGGGAGGAGTGCACCCTAAGCCAGGCCTAAAAGGCGTCGGAAAGTGGGCCCCCTGAGGTCGGGAGGAGTGCACCCTAAGCCAGGCCTAAAAGGCGTCGGAAAGTGGGCCCCCCCCTGAGGTCGGGAGGAGTGCACCCTAAGCCAGGCCTAAAAGGCGTCGGAAAGTGGGCCCCCTGAGGTCGGGAGGAGTGCACCCTAAGCCAGGCCTAAAAGGCGTCGGAAAGTGGGCCCCCTGAGGTCGGGAGGAGTGCACCCTAAGCCAGGCCTAAAAGGCGTCGGAAAGTGGGCCCCCTGAGGTCGGGAGGAGTGCACCCTAAGCCAGGCCTAAAAGGCGTCGGAAAGTGGGCCCCCTGAGGTCGGGAGGAGTGCACCCTAAGCCAGGCCTAAAAGGCGTCGGAAAGTGGGCCCCCCCCTGAGGTCGGGAGGAGTGCACCCTAAGCCAGGCCTAAAAGGCGTCGGAAAGTGGGCCCCCTGAGGTCGGGAGGAGTGCACCCTAAGCCAGGCCTAAAAGGCGTCGGAAAGTGGGCCCCCTGAGGTCGGGAGGAGTGCACCCTAAGCCAGGCCTAAAAGGCGTCGGAAAGTGGGCCCCCTGAGGTCGGGAGGAGTGCACCCTAAGCCAGGCCTAAAAGGCGTCGGAAAGTGGGCCCCCTGAGGTCGGGAGGAGTGCACCCTAAGCCAGGCCTAAAAGGCGTCGGAAAGTGGGCCCCCTGAGGTCGGGAGGAGTGCACCCTAAGCCAGGCCTAAAAGGCGTCGGAAAGTGGGCCCCCTGAGGTCGGGAGGAGTGCACCCTAAGCCAGGCCTAAAAGGCGTCGGAAAGTGGGCCCCCTGAGGTCGGGAGGAGTGCACCCTAAGCCAGGCCTAAAAGGCGTCGGAAAGTGGGCCCCCTGAGGTCGGGAGGAGTGCACCCTAAGCCAGGCCTAAAAGGCGTCGGAAAGTGGGCCCCCTGAGGTCGGGAGGAGTGCACCCTAAGCCAGGCCTAAAAGGCGTCGGAAAGTGGGCCCCCTGAGGTCGGGAGGAGTGCACCCTAAGCCAGGCCTAAAAGGCGTCGGAAAGTGGGCCCCCCCCCTGAGGTCGGGAGGAGTGCACCCTAAGCCAGGCCTAAAAGGCGTCGGAAAGTGGGCCCCCTGAGGTCGGGAGGAGTGCACCCTAAGCCAGGCCTAAAAGGCGTCGGAAAGTGGGCCCCCTGAGGTCGGGAGGAGTGCACCCTAAGCCAGGCCTAAAAGGCGTCGGAAAGTGGGCCCCCTGAGGTCGGGAGGAGTGCACCCTAAGCCAGGCCTAAAAGGCGTCGGAAAGTGGGCCCCCTGAGGTCGGGAGGAGTGCACCCTAAGCCAGGCCTAAAAGGCGTCGGAAAGTGGGCCCCCTGAGGTCGGGAGGAGTGCACCCTAAGCCAGGCCTAAAAGGCGTCGGAAAGTGGGCCCCCTGAGGTCGGGAGGAGTGCACCCTAAGCCAGGCCTAAAAGGCGTCGGAAAGTGGGCCCCCTGAGGTCGGGAGGAGTGCACCCTAAGCCAGGCCTAAAAGGCGTCGGAAAGTGGGCCCCCTGAGGTCGGGAGGAGTGCACCCTAAGCCAGGCCTAAAAGGCGTCGGAAAGTGGGCCCCCTGAGGTCGGGAGGAGTGCACCCTAAGCCAGGCCTAAAAGGCGTCGGAAAGTGGGCCCCCTGAGGTCGGGAGGAGTGCACCCTAAGCCAGGCCTAAAAGGCGTCGGAAAGTGGGCCCCCTGAGGTCGGGAGGAGTGCACCCTAAGCCAGGCCTAAAAGGCGTCGGAAAGTGGGCCCCCCCCTGAGGTCGGGAGGAGTGCACCCTAAGCCAGGCCTAAAAGGCGTCGGAAAGTGGGCCCCCTGAGGTCGGGAGGAGTGCACCCTAAGCCAGGCCTAAAAGGCGTCGGAAAGTGGGCCCCCCCCTGAGGTCGGGAGGAGTGCACCCTAAGCCAGGCCTAAAAGGCGTCGGAAAGTGGGCCCCCTGAGGTCGGGAGGAGTGCACCCTAAGCCAGGCCTAAAAGGCGTCGGAAAGTGGCCCCTAAACCCCTGAGGTCGGGAGGAGTGCACCCTAAGCCAGGCCTAAAAGGCGTCGGAAAGTGGGCCCCCCCTGAGGTCGGGAGGAGTGCACCCTAAGCCAGGCCTAAAAGGCGTCGGAAAGTGGGCCCCCTGAGGTCGGGAGGAGTGCACCCTAAGCCAGGCCTAAAAGGCGTCGGAAAGTGGGCCCCTAAACCCCTGAGGTCGGGAGGAGTGCACCCTAAGCCAGGCCTAAAAGGCGTCGTAAAGTGGGCCCCCTGAGGTCGGGAGGAGTGCACCCTAAGCCAGGCCTAAAAGGCGTCGGAAAGTGGGCCCCCTGAGGTCGGGAGGAGTGCACCCTAAGCCAGGCCTAAAAGGCGTCGGAAAGTGGGCCCCCTGAGGTCGGGAGGAGTGCACCCTAAGCCAGGCCTAAAAGGCGTCGGAAAGTGGGCCCCCTGAGGTCGGGAGGAGTGCACCCTAAGCCAGGCCTAAAAGGCGTCGGAAAGTGGGCCCCCTGAGGTCGGGAGGAGTGCACCCTAAGCCAGGCCTAAAAGGCGTCGGAAAGTGGGCCCCCTGAGGTCGGGAGGAGTGCACCCTAAGCCAGGCCTAAAAGGCGTCGGAAAGTGGGCCCCCTGAGGTCGGGAGGAGTGCACCCTAAGCCAGGCCTAAAAGGCGTCGGAAAGTGGGCCCCCTGAGGTCGGGAGGAGTGCACCCTAAGCCAGGCCTAAAAGGCGTCGGAAAGTGGGCCCCCCCCTGAGGTCGGGAGGAGTGCACCCTAAGCCAGGCCTAAAAGGCGTCGGAAAGTGGGCCCCCTGAGGTCGGGAGGAGTGCACCCTAAGCCAGGCCTAAAAGGCGTCGGAAAGTGGGCCCCCTGAGGTCGGGAGGAGTGCACCCTAAGCCAGGCCTAAAAGGCGTCGGAAAGTGGGCCCCCTGAGGTCGGGAGGAGTGCACCCTAAGCCAGGCCTAAAAGGCGTCGGAAAGTGGGCCCCCTGAGGTCGGGAGGAGTGCACCCTAAGCCAGGCCTAAAAGGCGTCGGAAAGTGGGCCCCCTGAGGTCGGGAGGAGTGCACCCTAAGCCAGGCCTAAAAGGCGTCGGAAAGTGGGCCCCCTGAGGTCGGGAGGAGTGCACCCTAAGCCAGGCCTAAAAGGCGTCGGAAAGTGGGCCCCCTGAGGTCGGGAGGAGTGCACCCTAAGCCAGGCCTAAAAGGCGTCGGAAAGTGGGCCCCCTGAGGTCGGGAGGAGTGCACCCTAAGCCAGGCCTAAAAGGCGTCGGAAAGTGGGCCCCCTGAGGTCGGGAGGAGTGCACCCTAAGCCAGGCCTAAAAGGCGTCGGAAAGTGGGCCCCCTGAGGTCGGGAGGAGTGCACCCTAAGCCAGGCCTAAAAGGCGTCGGAAAGTGGGCCCCCTGAGGTCGGGAGGAGTGCACCCTAAGCCAGGCCTAAAAGGCGTCGGAAAGTGGGCCCCCTGAGGTCGGGAGGAGTGCACCCTAAGCCAGGCCTAAAAGGCGTCGGAAAGTGGGCCCCCTGAGGTCGGGAGGAGTGCACCCTAAGCCAGGCCTAAAAGGCGTCGGAAAGTGGGCCCCCTGAGGTCGGGAGGAGTGCACCCTAAGCCAGGCCTAAAAGGCGTCGGAAAGTGGGCCCCCTGAGGTCGGGAGGAGTGCACCCTAAGCCAGGCCTAAAAGGCGTCGGAAAGTGGGCCCCCTAAACCCCTGAGGTCGGGAGGAGTGCACCCTAAGCCAGGCCTAAAAGGCGTCGGAAAGTGGGCCCCCCCTGAGGTCGGGAGGAGTGCACCCTAAGCCAGGCCTAAAAGGCGTCGGAAAGTGGGCCCCCTAAACCCCTGAGGTCGGGAGGAGTGCACCCTAAGCCAGGCCTAAAAGGCGTCGGAAAGTGGGACCCCTGAGGTCGGGAGGAGTGCACCCTAAGCCAGGCCTAAAAGGCGTCGGAAAGTGGGCCCCCTAAACCCCTGAGGTCGGGAGGAGTGCACCCTAAGCCAGGCCTAAAAGGCGTCGGAAAGTGGGCCCCCTGAGGTCGGGAGGAGTGCACCCTAAGCCAGGCCTAAAAGGCGTCGGAAAGTGGGCCCCCTAAACCCCTGAGGTCGGGAGGAGTGCACCCTAAGCCAGGCCTAAAAGGCGTCGGAAAGTGGGCCCCCTGAGGTCGGGAGGAGTGCACCCTAAGCCAGGCCTAAAAGGCGTCGGAAAGTGGGCCCCCTGAGGTCGGGAGGAGTGCACCCTAAGCCAGGCCTAAAAGGCGTCGGAAAGTGGGCCCCCTGAGGTCGGGAGGAGTGCACCCTAAGCCAGGCCTAAAAGGCGTCGGAAAGTGGGCCCCCTGAGGTCGGGAGGAGTGCACCCTAAGCCAGGCCTAAAAGGCGTCGGAAAGTGGGCCCCCTGAGGTCGGGAGGAGTGCACCCTAAGCCAGGCCTAAAAGGCGTCGGAAAGTGGGCCCCCTGAGGTCGGGAGGAGTGCACCCTAAGCCAGGCCTAAAAGGCGTCGGAAAGTGGGCCCCCTGAGGTCGGGAGGAGTGCACCCTAAGCCAGGCCTAAAAGGCGTCGGAAAGTGGGCCCCCTGAGGTCGGGAGGAGTGCACCCTAAGCCAGGCCTAAAAGGCGTCGGAAAGTGGGCCCCCTGAGGTCGGGAGGAGTGCACCCTAAGCCAGGCCTAAAAGGCGTCGGAAAGTGGGCCCCCTGAGGTCGGGAGGAGTGCACCCTAAGCCAGGCCTAAAAGGCGTCGGAAAGTGGGCCCCCTGAGGTCGGGAGGAGTGCACCCTAAGCCAGGCCTAAAAGGCGTCGGAAAGTGGGCCCCCTGAGGTCGGGAGGAGTGCACCCTAAGCCAGGCCTAAAAGGCGTCGGAAAGTGGGCCCCCTGAGGTCGGGAGGAGTGCACCCTAAGCCAGGCCTAAAAGGCGTCGGAAAGTGGGCCCCCTGAGGTCGGGAGGAGTGCACCCTAAGCCAGGCCTAAAAGGCGTCGGAAAGTGGGCCCCCTGAGGTCGGGAGGAGTGCACCCTAAGCCAGGCCTAAAAGGCGTCGGAAAGTGGGCCCCCTGAGGTCGGGAGGAGTGCACCCTAAGCCAGGCCTAAAAGGCGTCGGAAAGTGGGCCCCCTGAGGTCGGGAGGAGTGCACCCTAAGCCAGGCCTAAAAGGCGTCGGAAAGTGGGCCCCCTAAACCCCTGAGGTCGGGAGGAGTGCACCCTAAGCCAGGCCTAAAAGGCGTCGGAAAGTGGGCCCCCTGAGGTCGGGAGGAGTGCACCCTAAGCCAGGCCTAAAAGGCGTCGGAAAGTGGGCCCCCTGAGGTCGGGAGGAGTGCACCCTAAGCCAGGCCTAAAAGGCGTCGGAAAGTGGGCCCCCTGAGGTCGGGAGGAGTGCACCCTAAGCCAGGCCTAAAAGGCGTCGGAAAGTGGCCCCCCCCTGAGGTCGGGAGGAGTGCACCCTAAGCCAGGCCTAAAAGGCGTCGGAAAGTGGGCCCCCTGAGGTCGGGAGGAGTGCACCCTAAGCCAGGCCTAAAAGGCGTCGGAAAGTGGGCCCCCTGAGGTCGGGAGGAGTGCACCCTAAGCCAGGCCTAAAAGGCGTCGGAAAGTGGGCCCCCTGAGGTCGGGAGGAGTGCACCCTAAGCCAGGCCTAAAAGGCGTCGGAAAGTGGGCCCCCTGAGGTCGGGAGGAGTGCACCCTAAGCCAGGCCTAAAAGGCGTCGGAAAGTGGGCCCCTAAACCCTGAGGTCGGGAGGAGTGCACCCTAAGCCAGGCCTAAAAGGCGTCGGAAAGTGGGCCCCCTGAGGTCGGGAGGAGTGCACCCTAAGCCAGGCCTAAACGGCGTCGGAAAGTGGGCCCCCTGAGGTCGGGAGGAGTGCACCCTAAGCCAGGCCTAAAAGGCGTCGGAAAGTGGGCCCCCTAAACCCCTGAGGTCGGGAGGAGTGCACCCTAAGCCAGGCCTAAAAGGCGTCGGAAAGTGGGCCCCCCGCTGAGGTCGGGAGGAGTGCACCCTAAGCCAGGCCTAAAAGGCGTCGGAAAGTGGGCCCCTAAACCCCTGAGGTCGGGAGGAGTGCACCCTAAGCCAGGCCTAAAAGGCGTCGGAAAGTGGGCCCCCTGAGGTCGGGAGGAGTGCACCCTAAGCCAGGCCTAAAAGGCGTCGGAAAGTGGGCCCCCCCTGAGGTCGGGAGGAGTGCACCCTAAGCCAGGCCTAAAAGGCGTCGGAAAGTGGGCCCCCTGAGGTCGGGAGGAGTGCACCCTAAGCCAGGCCTAAAAGGCGTCGGAAAGTGGGCCCCCTGAGGTCGGGAGGAGTGCACCCTAAGCCAGGCCTAAAAGGCGTCGGAAAGTGGGCCCCCTGAGGTCGGGAGGAGTGCACCCTAAGCCAGGCCTAAAAGGCGTCGGAAAGTGGGCCCCCTGAGGTCGGGAGGAGTGCACCCTAAGCCAGGCCTAAAAGGCGTCGGAAAGTGGGCCCCCTGAGGTCGGGAGGAGTGCACCCTAAGCCAGGCCTAAAAGGCGTCGGAAAGTGGGCCCCCTGAGGTCGGGAGGAGTGCACCCTAAGCCAGGCCTAAAAGGCGTCGGAAAGTGGGCCCCCTGAGGTCGGGAGGAGTGCACCCTAAGCCAGGCCTAAAAGGCGTCGGAAAGTGGGCCCCCTGAGGTCGGGAGGAGTGCACCCTAAGCCAGGCCTAAAAGGCGTCGGAAAGTGGGCCCCCTGAGGTCGGGAGGAGTGCACCCTAAGCCAGGCCTAAAAGGCGTCGGAAAGTGGGCCCCCTGAGGTCGGGAGGAGTGCACCCTAAGCCAGGCCTAAAAGGCGTCGGAAAGTGGGCCCCCTGAGGTCGGGAGGAGTGCACCCTAAGCCAGGCCTAAAAGGCGTCGGAAAGTGGGCCCCCTGAGGTCGGGAGGAGTGCACCCTAAGCCAGGCCTAAAAGGCGTCGGAAAGTGGGCCCCCTAAACCCCTGAGGTCGGGAGGAGTGCACCCTAAGCCAGGCCTAAAAGGCGTCGGAAAGTG
Organism: Melopsittacus undulatus; assembly: GCF_012275295.1. Lineage (NCBI taxonomy): Eukaryota > Metazoa > Chordata > Aves > Psittaciformes > Psittaculidae > Melopsittacus > Melopsittacus undulatus. The sequence goes on from NW_022994240.1 coordinate 35,927, forward strand.
GGCCCCCTGAGGTCGGGAGGAGTGCACCCTAAGCCAGGCCTAAAAGGCGTCGGAAAGTGGGCCCCCTGAGGTCGGGAGGAGTGCACCCTAAGCCAGGCCTAAAAGGCGTCGGAAAGTGGGCCCCCTGAGGTCGGGAGGAGTGCACCCTAAGCCAGGCCTAAAAGGCGTCGGAAAGTGGGCCCCCTAAACCCCTGAGGTCGGGAGGAGTGCACCCTAAGCCAGGCCTAAAAGGCGTCGGAAAGTGGGCCCCCTGAGGTCGGGAGGAGTGCACCCTAAGCCAGGCCTAAAAGGCGTCGGAAAGTGGGCCCCCTGAGGTCGGGAGGAGTGCACCCTAAGCCAGGCCTAAAAGGCGTCGGAAAGTGGGCCCCCTAAACCCCTGAGGTCGGGAGGAGTGCACCCTAAGCCAGGCCTAAAAGGCGTCGGAAAGTGGGCCCCCCCCTGAGGTCGGGAGGAGTGCACCCTAAGCCAGGCCTAAAAGGCGTCGGAAAGTGGGCCCCCTGAGGTCGGGAGGAGTGCACCCTAAGCCAGGCCTAAAAGGCGTCGGAAAGTGGGCCCCCTGAGGTCGGGAGGAGTGCACCCTAAGCCAGGCCTAAAAGGCGTCGGAAAGTGGGCCCCCTGAGGTCGGGAGGAGTGCACCCTAAGCCAGGCCTAAAAGGCGTCGGAAAGTGGGCCCCCTGAGGTCGGGAGGAGTGCACCCTAAGCCAGGCCTAAAAGGCGTCGGAAAGTGGGCCCCCCGTGAGGTCGGGAGGAGTGCACCCTAAGCCAGGCCTAAAAGGCGTCGGAAAGTGGGCCCCCTGAGGTCGGGAGGAGTGCACCCTAAGCCAGGCCTAAAAGGCGTCGGAAAGTGGGCCCCCTGAGGTCGGGAGGAGTGCACCCTAAGCCAGGCCTAAAAGGCGTCGGAAAGTGGGCCCCCTGAGGTCGGGAGGAGTGCACCCTAAGCCAGGCCTAAAAGGCGTCGGAAAGTGGGCCCCCTGAGGTCGGGAGGAGTGCACCCTAAGCCAGGCCTAAAAGGCGTCGGAAAGTGGGCCCCCTGAGGTCGGGAGGAGTGCACCCTAAGCCAGGCCTAAAAGGCGTCGGAAAGTGGGCCCCCTGAGGTCGGGAGGAGTGCACCCTAAGCCAGGCCTAAAAGGCGTCGGAAAGTGGGCCCCCTGAGGTCGGGAGGAGTGCACCCTAAGCCAGGCCTAAAAGGCGTCGGAAAGTGGGCCCCCTGAGGTCGGGAGGAGTGCACCCTAAGCCAGGCCTAAAAGGCGTCGGAAAGTGGGCCCCCTGAGGTCGGGAGGAGTGCACCCTAAGCCAGGCCTAAAAGGCGTCGGAAAGTGGGCCCCTAAACCCCTGAGGTCGGGAGGAGTGCACCCTAAGCCAGGCCTAAAAGGCGTCGGAAAGTGGGCCCCCTGAGGTCGGGAGGAGTGCACCCTAAGCCAGGCCTAAAAGGCGTCGGAAAGTGGGCCCCCTGAGGTCGGGAGGAGTGCACCCTAAGCCAGGCCTAAAAGGCGTCGGAAAGTGGGCCCCCTGAGGTCGGGAGGAGTGCACCCTAAGCCAGGCCTAAAAGGCGTCGGAAAGTGGGCCCCCTGAGGTCGGGAGGAGTGCACCCTAAGCCAGGCCTAAAAGGCGTCGGAAAGTGGGCCCCCTGAGGTCGGGAGGAGTGCACCCTAAGCCAGGCCTAAAAGGCGTCGGAAAGTGGGCCCCCCCCTGAGGTCGGGAGGAGTGCACCCTAAGCCAGGCCTAAAAGGCGTCGGAAAGTGGGCCCCCTAAACCCCTGAGGTCGGGAGGAGAGCACCCTAAGCCAGGCCTAAAAGGCGTCGGAAAGTGGGCCCCCTGAGGTCGGGAGGAGTGCACCCTAAGCCAGGCCTAAAAGGCGTCGGAAAGTGGGCCCCTAAACCCCTGAGGTCGGGAGGAGTGCACCCTAAGCCAGGCCTAAAAGGCGTCGGAAAGTGGGCCCCCTGAGGTCGGGAGGAGTGCACCCTAAGCCAGGCCTAAAAGGCGTCGGAAAGTGGGCCCCTAAACCCCTGAGGTCGGGAGGAGTGCACCCTAAGCCAGGCCTAAAAGGCGTCGGAAAGTGGGCCCCCCCCTGAGGTCGGGAGGAGTGCACCCTAAGCCAGGCCTAAAAGGCGTCGGAAAGTGGGCCCCCTGAGGTCGGGAGGAGTGCACCCTAAGCCAGGCCTAAAAGGCGTCGGAAAGTGGGCCCCTAAACCCTGAGGTCGGGAGGAGTGCACCCTAAGCCAGGCCTAAAAGGCGTCGGAAAGTGGGCCCCTAAACCCCTGAGGTCGGGAGGAGTGCACCCTAAGCCAGGCCTAAACGGCGTCGGAAAGTGGCCCCCCTGAGGTCGGGAGGAGTGCACCCTAAGCCAGGCCTAAAAGGCGTCGGAAAGTGGGCCCCCTGAGGTCGGGAGGAGTGCACCCTAAGCCAGGCCTAAAAGGCGTCGGAAAGTGGGCCCCCTGAGGTCGGGAGGAGTGCACCCTAAGCCAGGCCTAAAAGGCGTCGGAAAGTGGGCCCCCTGAGGTCGGGAGGAGTGCACCCTAAGCCAGGCCTAAAAGGCGTCGGAAAGTGGGCCCCCTGAGGTCGGGAGGAGTGCACCCTAAGCCAGGCCTAAAAGGCGTCGGAAAGTGGGCCCCCCCCTGAGGTCGGGAGGAGTGCACCCTAAGCCAGGCCTAAAAGGCGTCGGAAAGTGGGCCCCCTGAGGTCGGGAGGAGTGCACCCTAAGCCAGGCCTAAAAGGCGTCGGAAAGTGGGCCCCCTGAGGTCGGGAGGAGTGCACCCTAAGCCAGGCCTAAAAGGCGTCGGAAAGTGGGCCCCCTGAGGTCGGGAGGAGTGCACCCTAAGCCAGGCCTAAAAGGCGTCGGAAAGTGGGCTAAACCCCTGAGGTCGGGAGGAGTGCACCCTAAGCCAGGCCTAAAAGGCGTCGGAAAGTGGGCCCCCTGAGGTCGGGAGGAGTGCACCCTAAGCCAGGCCTAAAAGGCGTCGGAAAGTGGGCCCCCTGAGGTCGGGAGGAGTGCACCCTAAGCCAGGCCTAAAAGGCGTCGGAAAGTGGGCCCCCTGAGGTCGGGAGGAGTGCACCCTAAGCCAGGCCTAAAAGGCGTCGGAAAGTGGGCCCCCTAAACCCCTGAGGTCGGGAGGAGTGCACCCTAAGCCAGGCCTAAAAGGCGTCGGAAAGTGGGCCCCCTGAGGTCGGGAGGAGTGCACCCTAAGCCAGGCCTAAACGGCGTCGGAAAGTGGGCCCCCTGAGGTCGGGAGGAGTGCACCCTAAGCCAGGCCTAAAAGGCGTCGGAAAGTGGGCCCCCTGAGGTCGGGAGGAGTGCACCCTAAGCCAGGCCTAAAAGGCGTCGGAAAGTGGGCCCCCTGAGGTCGGGAGGAGTGCACCCTAAGCCAGGCCTAAAAGGCGTCGGAAAGTGGGCCCCCCCCTGAGGTCGGGAGGAGTGCACCCTAAGCCAGGCCTAAAAGGCGTCGGAAAGTGGGCCCCCTGAGGTCGGGAGGAGTGCACCCTAAGCCAGGCCTAAAACGGCGTCGGAAAGTGGGCCCCCTAAACCCCTGAGGTCGGGAGGAGTGCACCCTAAGCCAGGCCTAAACGGCGTCGGAAAGTGGGCCCCCTAAACCCCTGAGGTCGGGAGGAGTGCACCCTAAGCCAGGCCTAAAAGGCGTCGGAAAGTGGGCCCCCTGAGGTCGGGAGGAGTGCACCCTAAGCCAGGCCTAAAAGGCGTCGGAAAGTGGGCCCCTCAACCCCTGAGGTCGGGAGGAGTGCACCCTAAGCCAGGCCTAAAAGGCGTCGGAAAGTGGGCCCCCTGAGGTCGGGAGGAGTGCACCCTAAGCCAGGCCTAAACGGCGTCGGAAAGTGGGCCCCCTGAGGTCGGGAGGAGTGCACCCTAAGCCAGGCCTAAAAGGCGTCGGAAAGTGGGCCCCCTGAGGTCGGGAGGAGTGCACCCTAAGCCAGGCCTAAAAGGCGTCGGAAAGTGGGCCCCCTGAGGTCGGGAGGAGTGCACCCTAAGCCAGGCCTAAAAGGCGTCGGAAAGTGGGCCCCCTGAGGTCGGGAGGAGTGCACCCTAAGCCAGGCCTAAACGGCGTCGGAAAGTGGGCCCCCCCCTGAGGTCGGGAGGAGTGCACCCTAAGCCAGGCCTAAAAGGCGTCGGAAAGTGGGCCCCCTGAGGTCGGGAGGAGTGCACCCTAAGCCAGGCCTAAAAGGCGTCGGAAAGTGGGCCCCCTGAGGTCGGGAGGAGTGCACCCTAAGCCAGGCCTAAAAGGCGTCGGAAAGTGGGCCCCCTGAGGTCGGGAGGAGTGCACCCTAAGCCAGGCCTAAAAGGCGTCGGAAAGTGGGCCCCCCCCTGAGGTCGGGAGGAGTGCACCCTAAGCCAGGCCTAAAAGGCGTCGGAAAGTGGGCCCCCTAAACCCTGAGGTCGGGAGGAGTGCACCCTAAGCCAGGCCTAAAAGGCGTCGGAAAGTGGGCCCCCTAAACCCCTGAGGTCGGGAGGAGTGCACCCTAAGCCAGGCCTAAAAGGCGTCGGAAAGTGGGCCCCCTAAACCCCTGAGGTCGGGAGGAGTGCACCCTAAGCCAGGCCTAAAAGGCGTCGGAAAGTGGGCCCCCTAAACCCCTGAGGTCAGGAGGAGTGCACCCTAAGCCAGGCCTAAACGGCGTCGGAAAGTGGGCCCCCTAAACCCCTGAGGTCGGGAGGAGTGCACCCTAAGCCAGGCCTAAAAGGCGTCGGAAAGTGGGCCCCCTAAACCCCTGAGGTCGGGAGGAGTGCACCCTAAGCCAGGCCTAAACGGCGTCGGAAAGTGGGCCCCCTAAACCCCTGAGGTCGGGAGGAGTGCACCCTAAGCCAGGCCTAAAAGGCGTCGGAAAGTGGGCCCCTAAACCCTGAGGTCGGGAGGAGTGCACCCTAAGCCAGGCCTAAAAGGCGTCGGAAAGTGGGCCCCCTGAGGTCGGGAGGAGTGCACCCTAAGCCAGGCCTAAAAGGCGTCGGAAAGTGGGCCCCCTGAGGTCGGGAGGAGTGCACCCTAAGCCAGGCCTAAACGGCGTCGGAAAGTGGGCCCCTAAACCCCTGAGGTCGGGAGGAGTGCACCCTAAGCCAGGCCTAAAAGGCGTCGGAAAGTGGGCCCCCTGAGGTCGGGAGGAGTGCACCCTAAGCCAGGCCTAAACGGCGTCGGAAAGTGGGCCCCCTAAACCCCTGAGGTCGGGAGGAGTGCACCCTAAGCCAGGCCTAAACGGCGTCGGAAAGTGGGCCCCCTAAACCCCTGAGGTCGGGAGGAGTGCACCCTAAGCCAGGCCTAAAAGGCGTCGGAAAGTGGGCCCCTAAACCCCTGAGGTCGGGAGGAGTGCACCCTAAGCCAGGCCTAAAAGGCGTCGGAAAGTGGGCCCCCTAAACCCCTGAGGTCGGGAGGAGTGCACCCTAAGCCAGGCCTAAAAGGCGTCGGAAAGTGGGCCCCCTGAGGTCGGGAGGAGTGCACCCTAAGCCAGGCCTAAAAGGCGTCGGAAAGTGGGCCCCCTAAACCCCTGAGGTCGGGAGGAGTGCACCCTAAGCCAGGCCTAAAAGGCGTCGGAAAGTGGGCCCCCTGAGGTCGGGAGGAGTGCACCCTAAGCCAGGCCTAAAAGGCGTCGGAAAGTGGGCCCCCTGAGGTCGGGAGGAGTGCACCCTAAGCCAGGCCTAAAAGGCGTCGGAAAGTGGGCCCCCTAAACCCCTGAGGTCGGGAGGAGTGCACCCTAAGCCAGGCCTAAAAGGCGTCGGAAAGTGGGCCCCCTGAGGTCGGGAGGAGTGCACCCTAAGCCAGGCCTAAACGGCGTCGGAAAGTGGGCCCCCTAAACCCCTGAGGTCGGGAGGAGTGCACCCTAAGCCAGGCCTAAAAGGCGTCGGAAAGTGGGCCCCCTGAGGTCGGGAGGAGTGCACCCTAAGCCAGGCCTAAAAGGCGTCGGAAAGTGGGCCCCCTGAGGTCGGGAGGAGTGCACCCTAAGCCAGGCCTAAAAGGCGTCGGAAAGTGGGCCCCCTGAGGTCGGGAGGAGTGCACCCTAAGCCAGGCCTAAAAGGCGTCGGAAAGTGGGCCCCCTAAACCCTAAGGTCGGGAGGAGTGCACCCTAAGCCAGGCCTAAAAGGCGTCGGAAAGTGGGCCCCCTGAGGTCGGGAGGAGTGCACCCTAAGCCAGGCCTAAAAGGCGTCGGAAAGTGGGCCCCCTGAGGTCGGGAGGAGTGCACCCTAAGCCAGGCCTAAAAGGCGTCGGAAAGTGGGCCCCCTGAGGTCGGGAGGAGTGCACCCTAAGCCAGGCCTAAAAGGCGTCGGAAAGTGGGCCCCCTGAGGTCGGGAGGAGTGCACCCTAAGCCAGGCCTAAAAGGCGTCGGAAAGTGGGCCCCCTGAGGTCGGGAGGAGTGCACCCTAAGCCAGGCCTAAAAGGCGTCGGAAAGTGGGCCCCCTGAGGTCGGGAGGAGTGCACCCTAAGCCAGGCCTAAAAGGCGTCGGAAAGTGGGCCCCCTGAGGTCGGGAGGAGTGCACCCTAAGCCAGGCCTAAAAGGCGTCGGAAAGTGGGCCCCCTGAGGTCGGGAGGAGTGCACCCTAAGCCAGGCCTAAAAGGCGTCGGAAAGTGGGCCCCCTGAGGTCGGGAGGAGTGCACCCTAAGCCAGGCCTAAAAGGCGTCGGAAAGTGGGCCCCCTAAACCCCTGAGGTCGGGAGGAGTGCACCCTAAGCCAGGCCTAAAAGGCGTCGGAAAGTGGGCCCCCTAAACCCCTGAGGTCGGGAGGAGTGCACCCTAAGCCAGGCCTAAAAGGCGTCGGAAAGTGGGCCCCCTAAACCCCTGAGGTCGGGAGGAGTGCACCCTAAGCCAGGCCTAAAAGGCGTCGGAAAGTGGGCCCCCTAAACCCCTGAGGTCGGGAGGAGTGCACCCTAAGCCAGGCCTAAACGGCGTCGGAAAGTGGGCCCCCTAAACCCCTGAGGTCGGGAGGAGTGCACCCTAAGCCAGGCCTAAAAGGCGTCGGAAAGTGGGCCCCCCCTGAGGTCGGGAGGAGTGCACCCTAAGCCAGGCCTAAAAGGCGTCGGAAAGTGGGCCCCCTGAGGTCGGGAGGAGTGCACCCTAAGCCAGGCCTAAAAGGCGTCGGAAAGTGGGCCCCCTAACCCCCTGAGGTCGGGAGGAGTGCACCCTAAGCCAGGCCTAAAAGGCGTCGGAAAGTGGGCCCCCTGAGGTCGGGAGGAGTGCACCCTAAGCCAGGCCTAAAAGGCGTTGGAAAGTGGGCCCCCTAAACCCCTGAGGTCGGGAGGAGTGCACCCTAAGCCAGGCCTAAAAGGCGTCGGAAAGTGGGCCCCCTGAGGTCGGGAGGAGTGCACCCTAAGCCAGGCCTAAAAGGCGTCGGAAAGTGGGCCCCCTGAGGTCGGGAGGAGTGCACCCTAAGCCAGGCCTAAAAGGCGTCGGAAAGTGGGCCCCCTGAGGTCGGGAGGAGTGCACCCTAAGCCAGGCCTACAAGGCGTCGGAAAGTTGGCCCCCTGAGGTCGGGAGGAGTGCACCCTAAGCCAGGCCTAAAAGGCGTCGGAAAGTGGGCCCCCTGAGGTCGGGAGGAGTGCACCCTAAGCCAGGCCTAAAAGGCGTCGGAAAGTGGGCCCCCTGAGGTCGGGAGGAGTGCACCCTAAGCCAGGCCTAAAAGGCGTCGGAAAGTGGGCCCCTAAACCCCTGAGGTCGGGAGGAGTGCACCCTAAGCCAGGCCTAAAAGGCGTCGGAAAGTGGGCCCCCTGAGGTCGGGAGGAGTGCACCCTAAGCCAGGCCTAAAAGGCGTCGGAAAGTGGGCCCCCTGAGGTCGGGAGGAGTGCACCCTAAGCCAGGCCTAAAAGGCGTCGGAAAGTGGGCCCCCTGAGGTCGGGAGGAGTGCACCCTAAGCCAGGCCTAAAAGGCGTCGGAAAGTGGGCCCCCTGAGGTCGGGAGGAGTGCACCCTAAGCCAGGCCTAAAAGGCGTCGGAAAGTGGGCCCCCTGAGGTCGGGAGGAGTGCACCCTAAGCCAGGCCTAAAAGGCGTCGGAAAGTGGGCCCCCTGAGGTCGGGAGGAGTGCACCCTAAGCCAGGCCTAAACGGCGTCGGAAAGTGGGCCCCCTGAGGTCGGGAGGAGTGCACCCTAAGCCAGGCCTAAAAGGCGTCGGAAAGTGGGCCCCCTAAACCCCTGAGGTCGGGAGGAGTGCACCCTAAGCCAGGCCTAAAAGGCGTCGGAAAGTGGGCCCCCCCCCTGAGGTCGGGAGGAGTGCACCCTAAGCCAGGCCTAAAAGGCGTCGGAAAGTGGGCCCCCTAAACCCCTGAGGTCGGGAGGAGTGCACCCTAAGCCAGGCCTAAAAGGCGTCGGAAAGTGGGCCCCTAAACCCCTGAGGTCGGGAGGAGTGCACCCTAAGCCAGGCCTAAAAGGCGTCGGAAAGTGGGCCCCCTGAGGTCGGGAGGAGTGCACCCTAAGCCAGGCCTAAAAGGCGTCGGAAAGTGGGCCCCCTAAACCCCTGAGGTCGGGAGGAGTGCACCCTAAGCCAGGCCTAAAAGGCGTCGGAAAGTGGGCCCCCTAAACCCCTGAGGTCGGGAGGAGTGCACCCTAAGCCAGGCCTAAAAGGCGTCGGAAAGTGGGCCCCCTAAACCCCTGAGGTCGGGAGGAGTGCACCCTAAGCCAGGCCTAAAAGGCGTCGGAAAGTGGGCCCCCTGAGGTCGGGAGGAGTGCACCCTAAGCCAGGCCTAAAAGGCGTCGGAAAGTGGGCCCCCTGAGGTCGGGAGGAGTGCACCCTAAGCCAGGCCTAAAAGGCGTCGGAAAGCGGGTCACCTAAACCCCTGAGGTCGGGAGGAGTGCACCCTAAGCCAGGCCTAAAAGGCGTCGGAAAGTGGGCCCCCTGAGGTCGGGAGGAGTGCACCCTAAGCCAGGCCTAAAAGGCGTCGGAAAGTGGGCCCCCCTAAACCCCTGAGGTCGGGAGGAGAGCACTCTAAGCCAGGCCTAAAAGGTGTCGGAAAGTGGGCCCCCTGAGGTCGGGAGGAGTGCACCCTAAGCCAGGCCTAAACGGCGTCGGAATGTGGGCCCCCTAAACCCCTGAGGTCAGGAGGAGTGCACCCTAAGCCAGGCCTAAACGGCGTCGGAAAGTGGGCCCCCTAAACCCCTGAGGTCGGGAGGAGTGCACCCTAAGCCAGGCCTAAACGGCGTCGGAAAGTGGGCCCCCTAATCCCCTGAGGTCGGGAGGAGTGCACCCTAAGCCAGGCCTAAAAGGCGTCGGAAAGTGGGCCCCCTAAACCCCTGAGGTCGGGAGGAGTGCACCATAAGCCAGGCCTAAAAGTCGTCGGAAAGTGGGCCCCCTAAACCCCTGAGGTCGGGAGGAGTGCACCCTAAGCCAGGCCTAACGGCGTCGGAAAGTGGGCCCCCTAAACCCCTGAGGTCGGGAGGAGTGCACCCTAAGCCAGGCCTAAACGGCGTCGGAAAGTGGGCCCCCTAATCCCCTGAGGTCGGGAGGAGTGCACCCTAAGCCAGGCCTAAACGGTGTCGGAAAGTGGGCCCCCTAAACCCCTGAGGTCGGGAGGAGTGCACCCTAAGCCAGGCTTAAAGGCCTCGGAAAGTGGGTCCCCTAAACCCCTGAGATCGGGAGGAGTGCACCCTAAGCCAGGCCTAAACGGCGTCGGAAAGTGGGCCCCCTGAGGTCGGGAGGTGTGCACCCTAAGCCAGGCCTAAACGGCGTCGGAAAGTGGGCCCCCTGAGGTCGGGAGGTGTGCACCCTAAGCCAGGCCTAAAAGGCGTCGGAAAGTGGGCCCCCTGAGGTCGGGAGGAGTGCACCCTAAGCCAGGCCTAAAAGGCGTCGGAAAGCGGGCCCCCTGAGGTCGGGAGGAGTGCACCCTAAGCCAGGGCCTAAACGGCGTCGGAAAGTGGGCCCCCTAAACCCCTGAGGTCGGGAGGAGTGCACCCTAAGCCAGGCCTAAACGGCGTCGAAAGTGGGCCCCCTAAACCCTGAGGTCGGGGAGGAGTGCACCCTAAGCCAGGCCTAAACGGCGTCGGAAAGTGGGCCCCCTAAACCCCTGAGGTCGGGAGGAGTGCACCCTAAGCCAGGCCTAAAAGGCGTCGGAAAGTGGGCCCCCTGAGGTCGGGAGGAGTGCACCCTAAGCCAGGCCTAAAAGGCGTCGGAAAGTGGCCCCCTGAGGTCGGGAGGAGTGCACCCTAAGCCAGGCCTAAAAGGCGTCGGAAAGCGGGCCCCCTGAGGTCGGGAGGAGTGCACCCTAAGCCAGGCCTAAACGGCGTCGGAAAGTGGGCCCCCTAAACCCCTGAGGTCGGGAGGAGTGCACCCTAGCCAGGCCTAAACGGCGTCGGAAAGTGGGCCCCCTAAACCCCTGAGGTCGGGAGGAGTGCACCCTAAGCCAGGCCTAAACGGCGTCGGAAAGTGGGCCCCCTAAACCCCTGAGGTCGGGAGGAGTGCACCCTAAGCCAGGCCTAAAAGGCGTCGGAAAGTGGGCCCCCTGAGGTCGGGAGGAGTGCACCCTAAGCCAGGCCTAAAGGCGTCGGAAAGTGGGCCCCCTGAGGTCGGGAGGAGTGCACCCTAAGCCAGGCCTAAAAGGCGTCGGAAAGCGGGCCCCCCTGAGGTCGGGAGGAGTGCACCCTAAGCCAGGCCTAAAAGGCGTCGGAAAGTGGGCCCCCTGAGGTCGGGAGGAGTGCACCCTAAGCCAGGCCTAAACGGCGTCGGAAAGTGATGCCCCCTGAGGTCGGGAGGAGTGCACCCTAAGCAGGCCTAAAAGGCGTCGGAAGTTGGCCCCCTGAGGTCGGGAGGAGTGCACCCTAAGCCAGGCCTAAAAGGCGTCGGAAAGTGGGCCCCCTGAGGTCGGGAGGAGTGCACCCTAAGCCAGGCCTAAAAGGCGTCGGAAAGTGGGTCCCCTATACCGCTGAGGTCGGGAGGAGTGCACCCTAAGCCAGGCCTAAACGGCGTCGGAAAGTGGGCCCCCTGAGGTCGGGAGGAGTGCACCCTAAGCCAGGCCTAAAAGGCGTCGGAAAGTGGGCCCCCTGAGGTCGGGAGGAGTGCACCCTAAGCCAGGCGTAAAAGGCGTCGGAATGTGGGCCCCCTGAGGTCGGGAGGAGTGCACCCTAAGCCAGGCCTAAACGGCGTCGGAAAGTGGGCCCCCTAAATCCCTGAGGTCGGGAGGAGTGCACCCTAAGCCAGGCCTAAAAGGCGTCGGAAAGTGGGTCCCCTAAACCCCTGAGGTCGGGAGGAGTGCACCCTAAGCCAGGCCTAAACGGCGTCGGAAAGTGGGCCCCCTAAGGTCGGGAGGAGTGCACCCTAAGCCAGGCCTAAAAGGCGTCGGAAAGTGGGCCCCCTGAGGTCGGGAGGAGTGCACCCTAAGCCAGGCCTTAAAGGCATCGGAAAGTGGGCCCCCTGAGGTCGGGAGGAGTGCACCCTAAGCCAGGCCTAAAAGGCGTCGGAAAGTGGGCCCCCTGAGGTCGGGAGGAGTGCACCCTAAGCCAGGCCTAAAAGGCGTCGGAAGTGGGCCCCCTGAGGTCGGGAGGAGTGCACCCTAAGCCAGGCTAAAGGCGTCGGAAAGTGGGCCCCCTAAACCCCTGAGGTCGGGAGGAGTGCACCCTAAGCCAGGCCTAAACGGCGTCGGAAAGTGGGCCCCCTGAGGTCGGGAGGAGTGCACCCTAAGCCAGGCCTAAAAGGCGTCGGAAAGTGGGCCCCCTGAGGTCGGGAGGAGTGCACCCTAAGCCAGACCTAAAAGGCGTCGGAAAGTGGGCCCCCTAAACCCCTGAGGTCGGGAGGAGTGCACCCTAAGACAGGCCTAAAAGGCGTCGGAAAGTGGGCCCCCTAAACCCCTGAGGTTGGGAGGAGTGCACCCTAAGCCAGGCCTAAAAGGCGTCGGAAAGTGGGCCCCCTGAGGTCGGGAGGAGTGCACCCTAAGCCAGGCCTAAAAGGCGTCGGAAAGTGGGCCCCCTAAACCCCTGAGGTCGGGAGGAGAGCACTATAAGCCAGTCCTAAAAGGCGTCGGAAAGTGGGCCCCCTGAGGTCGGGAGGAGTGCACCATAAGCCAGGCCTAAACGGCGTCGGAAAGTGGGCCCCCTAAACCCCTGAGGTCGGGAGGAGTGCACCCTAAGCCAGGCCTAAACGGCGTCGGAAAGTGGGCCCCCTAAACCCCTGAGGTCGGGAGGAGTGCACCCTAAGCCAGGCCTAAAAGGCGTCGGAAAGTGGGCCCCCTAAACCCCTGAGGTCGGGAGGAGAGCACCCTAAGCCAGTCCTAAAAGGCGTCGGAAAGTGGGCCCCCTGAGGTCGGGAGGAGTGCACCCTAAGCCAGGCCGAAAAGGCGTCGGAAAGTGGGCCCCCTGAGGTCGGGAGGAGTGCACCCTAAGCCAGGCCTAAAAGGCGTCGGAAAGCGGGCCCCCTGAGGTCGGGAGGAGTGCACCCTAAGCCAGGCCTAAACGGCGTCGGAAAGTGGGCCCCCTGAGGTCGGGAGGAGTGCACCCTAAGCCAGGCCTAAAAGGCGTCGGAAAGTGGGCCCCCTGAGGTCGGGAGGAGTGCACCCTAAGCCAGGCCTAAAAGGCGTCGGAAAGTTGGTCCCCTAAACCCCTGAGGTCGGGAGGAGTGCACCCTAAGCCAGGCCTAAACGGCGTCGGAAAGTGGGCCCCCTGAGGTCGGGAGGAGTGCACCCTAAGCCAGGCCTAAAAGGCGTCGGAAAGTGGGCCCCCTGAGGTCGGGAGGAGTGCACCCTAAGCCAGGCGTAAAAGGCGTCGGAATGTGGGCCCCCTGAGGTCGGGAGGAGTGCACCCTAAGCCAGGCCTAAACGGCGTCGGAAAGTGGGCCCCCTAAACCCCTGAGGTCGGGAGGAGTGCACCCTAAGCCAGGCCTAAAAGGCGTCGGAAAGTGGGTCCCCTAAACCCCTGAGGTCGGGAGGAGTGCACCCTAAGCCAGGCCTAAACGGCGTCGGAAAGTGGGCCCCCTGAGTTCGGGAGGAGTGCACCCTAAGCCAGGCCTAAAAGGCGTCGGAAAGTGGGCCCCCTGAGGTCGGGAGGAGTGCACCCTAAGCCAGGCCTTAAAGGCATCGGAAAGTGGGCCCCCTGAGGTCGGGAGGAGTGCACTCTAAGCCAGGCCTAAAAGGCGTCGGAAAGTGGGCCCCCTGAGGTCGGGAGGAGTGCACCCTAAGCCAGGCCTAAAAGGCGTCGGAAAGTGGGCCCCCTGAGGTCGGGAGGAGTGCACCCTAAGCCAGGCCTAAAAGGCGTCGGAAAGTGGGCCCCCTAAACCCCTGAGGTCGGGAGGAGTGCACCCTAAGCCAGGCCTAAACGGCGTCGGAAAGTGCGCCCCCTGAGGTCGGGAGGAGTGCACCCTAAGCCAGGCCTAAAAGGCGTCGGAAAGTGGGCCCCCTGAGGTCGGGAGGAGTGCACCCTAAGCCAGGCCTAAAAGGCGTCGGAAAGTGGGCCCCCTAAACCCCTGAGGTCGGGAGGAGTGCACCCTAAGACAGGCCTAAAAGGCGTCGGAAAGTGGGCCCCCTAAACCCCTGAGGTTGGGAGGAGTGCACCCTAAGCCAGGCCTAAAAGGCGTCGGAAAGTGGGCCCCCTGAGGTCGGGAGGAGTGCACCCTAAGCCAGGCCTAAAAGGCGTCGGAAAGTGGGCCCCCTAAACCCCTGAGGTCGGGAGGAGAGCACTATAAGCCAGTCCTAAAAGGCGTCGGAAAGTGGGCCCCCTGAGGTCGGGAGGAGTGCACCATAAGCCAGGCCTAAACGGCGTCGGAAAGTGGGCCCCCTAAACCCCTGAGGTCGGGAGGAGTGCACCCTAAGCCAGGCCTAAAAGGCGTCGGAAAGTGGGCCCCCTAAACCCCTGAGGTCGGGAGGAGTGTACCCTAAGCCAGGCCTAAAAGGCGTCGGAAATTGGGCCCCCTGAGGTCGGGAGGAGTGCACCCTAAGCCAGGCCTAAACGGCGTCGGAAAGTGGGCCCCCTAAACCCCTGAGGTCGGGAGGAGTGCACCCTAAGCCAGGCATAAAAGGCGTCGGAAAGTGGGCCCCCTAAACCCCTGAGGTCGGGAGGAGAGCACCCTAAGCCAGTCCGAAAAGGCGTCGGAAAGTGGGCCCCCTGAGGTCGGGAGGAGTGCACCCTAAGCCGGCCTAAACGGTGTCGGAATGTGGGCCCCCTAAACCCCTGAGGTCGGGAGGAGTGCACCCTAAGCCAGGCCTAAAAGGCGTCGGAAAGTGGGCCCCCTGAGGTCGGGAGGAGTGCACCCTAAGCCAGGCCTAAAAGGCGTCGGAAAGTGGGTCCCCTAAACCCCTGAGGTCGGGAGGAGTGCACCCTAAGCCAGGCCTAAAAGGCGTCGGAAAGTGGGCCCCCTAAACCCCTGAGGTCGGGAGGAGTGCACCCTAAGCCAGGCCTAAACGGCGTCGGAAAGTGGGCCCCCTAAACCCCTGAGGTCGGGAGGAGTGCACCCTAAGCCAGGCCTAAAAGGCGTCGGAAAGTGGGCCCCCTAAACCCCTGAGGTCGGGAGGAGTGCACCCTAAGCCAGGCCTAAAAGGCGTCGGAAAGTGGGTCCCCTAAACCCCTGAGGTCGGGAGGAGTGCACCCTAAGCCAGGCCTAAACGGTGTCGGAAAGTGGGCCCCCTAAACCCCTGAGGTCGGGAGGAGTGTACCCTAAGCCAGGCCTAAACGGCGTCGGAAATTGGGCCCGCTGAGGTCGGGAGGAGTGCACCCTAAGCCAGGCCTAAAAGGCGTTGGAAAGTGGGCCCCATAAACCCCTGAGGTCGGGAGGAGTGCACCCTAAGCCAGGCATAAAAGGCGTCGGAAAGTGGGCCCCCTAAACCCCTGAGGTCGGGAGGAGAGCACCCTAAGCCAGTCCTAAAAGGCGTCGGAAAGTGGGCCCCCTGAGGTCGGGAGGAGTGCACCCTAAGCCAGGCCTAAAAGGCGTCGGAAAGTGGGCCCCCTAAACCCCTGAGGTGGGGAGGAGTGCACCGTAAGCCGGCCTAAACGGTGTCGGAATGTGGGCCCCCTAAAGCCCTGAGGTCGGGAGGAGTGCACCCTAAGCCAGGCCTAAAAGGCGTCGGAAAGTGGGCCCCCTAAACCCCTGAGGTCGGGAGGAGTGCACCCTAAGCCAGGCCTAAACGGCGTCGGAAAGTGGGCCCCCTGAGGTCGGGAGGAGTGCACCCTAAGCCAGGCCTAAAAGGCGTCGGAAAGTGGGCCCCCTGAGGTCGGGAGGAGTGCACCCTAAGCCAGACCTAAAAGGCGTCGGAAAGTGGGCCCCCTAAACCCCTGAGGTCGGGAGGAGTGCACCCTAAGACAGGCCTAAAAGGCGTCGGAAAGTGGGCCCCCTAAACCCCTGAGGTCGGGAGGAGTGCACCCTAAGCCAGGCCTAAAAGGCGTCGGAAAGTGGGCCCCCTGAGGTCGGGAGGAGTGCACCCTAAGCCAGGCCTAAAAGGCGTCGGAAAGTGGGCCCCCTAAACCCCTGAGGTCGGGAGGAGAGCACTATAAGCCAGTCCTAAAAGGCGTCGGAAAGTGGGCCCCCTGAGGTCGGGAGGAGTGCACCCTAAGCCAGGCCTAAACGGCGTCGGAAAGTGGGCCCCCTAAACCCCTGAGGTCGGGAGGAGTGCACCCTAAGCCAGGCCTAAACGGCGTCGGAAAGTGGGCCCCCTAAACCCCTGAGGTCGGGAGGAGTGCACCCTAAGCCAGGCCTAAAAGGCGTCGGAAAGTGGGCCCCCTAAACCCCTGAGGTCGGGAGGAGTGTACCCTAAGCCAGGCCTAAAAGGCGTCGGAAATTGGGCCCCCTGAGGTCGGGAGGAGTGCACCCTAAGCCAGGCCTAAACGGCGTCGGAAAGTGGGCCCCCTAAACCCCTGAGGTCGGGAGGAGTGCACCCTAAGCCAGGCATAAAAGGCGTCGGAAAGTGGGCCCCCTAAACCCCTGAGGTCGGGAGGAGAGCACCCTAAGCCAGTCCGAAAAGGCGTCGGAAAGTGGGCCCCCTGAGGTCGGGAGGAGTGCACCCTAAGCCAGGCATAAAAGGCGTCGGAAAGTGGGCCCCCTAAACCCCTGAGGTCGGGAGGAGAGCACCCTAAGCCAGTCCTAAAAGGCGTCGGAAAGTGGGCCCCCTGAGGTCGGGAGGAGTGCACCCTAAGCCGGCCTAAACGGTGTCGGAATGTGGGCCCCCTAAACCCCTGAGGTCGGGAGGAGTGCACCCTAAGCCAGGCCTAAAAGGCGTCGGAAAGTGGGCCCCCTGAGGTCGGGAGGAGTGCACCCTAAGCCAGGCCTAAAAGGCGTCGGAAAGTGGGTCCCCTAAACCCCTGAGGTCGGGAGGAGTGCACCCTAAGCCAGGCCTAAAAGGCGTCGGAAAGTGGGCCCCCTAAACCCCTGAGGTCGGGAGGAGTGCACCCTAAGCCAGGCCTAAACGGCGTCGGAAAGTGGGCCCCCTAAACCCCTGAGGTCGGGAGGAGTGCACCCTAAGCCAGGCCTAAAAGGCGTCGGAAAGTGGGCCCCCTAAACCCCTGAGGTCGGGAGGAGTGCACCCTAAGCCAGGCCTAAAAGGCGTCGGAAAGTGGGTCCCCTAAACCCCTGAGGTCGGGAGGAGTGCACCCTAAGCCAGGCCTAAACGGCGTCGGAAAGTGGGCCCCCTAAACCCCTGAGGTCGGGAGGAGTGTACCCTAAGCCAGGCCTAAACGGCGTCGGAAATTGGGCCCGCTGAGGTCGGGAGGAGTGCACCCTAAGCCAGGCCTAAAAGGCGTTGGAAAGTGGGCCCCATAAACCCCTGAGGTCGGGAGGAGTGCACCCTAAGCCAGGCATAAAAGGCGTCGGAAAGTGGGCCCCCTAAACCCCTGAGGTCGGGAGGAGAGCACCCTAAGCCAGTCCTAAAAGGCGTCGGAAAGTGGGCCCCCTGAGGTCGGGAGGAGTGCACATTAAGCCAGGCCTAAAAGGCGTCGGAAAGTGGGCCCCCTAAACCCCTGAGGTGGGGAGGAGTGCACCGTAAGCCGGCCTAAACGGTGTCGGAATGTGGGCCCCCTAAAGCCCTGAGGTCGGGAGGAGTGCACCCTAAGCCAGGCCTAAAAGGCGTCGGAAAGTGGGCCCCCTGAGGTCGGGAGGAGTGCACCCTAAGCCAGGCCTAAAAGGCGTCGGAAAGTGGGTCCCCTAAACCCCTGAGGTCGGGAGGAGTGCACCCTAAGCCAGGCCTAAAAGGCGTCGGAAAGTGGGCCCCCTGAGGTCGGGAGGAGTGCACCCTAAGCCAGGCCTAAACGGCGTCGGAAAGTGGGCCCCCTGAGGTCGGGAGGAGTGCACCCTAAGCCAGGCCTAAACGGCGTCGGAATGTGGGCCACCCTGAGGTCGGGAGGAGTGCACCCTAAGCCAGGCCTAAACGGCGTCGGAAAGTGCGCCCCCTGAGGTCGGGAGGAGTGCACCCTAAGCCAGGCCTAAACGGCGTCGGAAAGTGGGCCCCCTGAGGTCGGGAGGAGTGCACCCTAAGCCAGGCCTAAAAGGCGTCGGAAAGTGGGCCCCCTGAGGTCGGGAGGAGTGCACCCTAAGCCAGGCCTAAAAGGCGTCGGAAAGTGGGCCCCCTGAGGTTGGGAGGAGTGCACCCTAAGCCAGGCCGAAAAGGTGTCGGAAAGTGGGCCCCCTGAGGTCGGGAGGAGTGCACCCTAAGCCAGGCCTAAAAGGCGTCGGAAAGTGGGCCCCCTGAGGTCGGGAGGAGTGCACCCTAAGCCAGGCCGAAAAGGCGTCGGAAAGTGGGCCCCCTGAGGTCGGGAGGAGTGCACCCTAAGCCAGGCCCAAAAGGCGTCGGAATGTAGGCCCCCTGAGGTCGGGAGGAGTGCACCCTAAGCCAGGCCTAAAAGGCGTCGGAAAGTGGGCCCCCTGAGGTCGGGAGGAGTGCACCCTAAGCCAGGCCTAAAAGGCGTCGGAAAGTGGGCCCCCTAAACCCCTGAGGTCGGGAGGAGTGCACCCTAAGCCAGGCCGAAAAGGCGTCGGAAAGTGGGCCCCCTGAGGTCGGGAGGAGTGCACCCTAAGCCAGGCCTAAAAGGCGTCGGAAAGTGGGCCCCCTGAGGTCGGGAGGAGTGCACCCTAAGCCAGGCCTAAAAGGCGTCGGAAAGTGGGCCCCCTGAGGTCGGGAGGAGTGCACCCTAAGCCAGGCCTAAAAGGCGTCGGAAAGTGGGCCCCCTGAGGTCGGGAGGAGTGCACCCTAAGGCAGGCCTAAAAGGCGTCGGAAAGTGGGCCCCCTGAGGTCGGGAGGAGTGCACCCTAAGGCAGGCCTAAAAGGCGTCAGAAAGTGGGCCCCTGAGGTCGGGAGGAGTGCACCCTAAGCCAGGCCTAAAAGGCGTCGGAAAGTGGGCCCCCTGAGGTCGGGAGGAGTGCACCCTAAGCCAGGCCCAAAAGGCGTCGGAATGTGGGCCCCCTGAGGTCGGGAGGAGTGCACCCTAAGCCAGGCCTAAAAGGCGTCGGAAAGTGGGCCCCCTGAGGTCGGGAGGAGTGCACCCTAAGCCAGGCCTAAAAGGCGTCGGAAAGTGGGCCCCCTAAACCCCTGAGGTCGGGAGGAGTGCACCCTAAGCCAGGCCGAAAAGGCGTCGGAAAGTGGGCCCCCTGAGGTCGGGAGGAGTGCACCCTAAGCCAGGCCTAAAAGGCGTCGGAAAGTGGGCCCCCTGAGGTCGGGAGGAGTGCACCCTAAGCCAGGCCTAAAAGGCGTCGGAAAGTGGGCCCCCTGAGGTCGGGAGGAGTGCACCCTAAGCCAGGCCTAAAAGGCGTCGGAAAGTGGGCCCCCTAAACCCCTGAGGTCGGGAGGAGTGCACCCTAAGCCAGGCCGAAAAGGCGTCGGAAAGTGGGCCCCCTGAGGTCGGGAGGAGTGCACCCTAAGCCAGGCCTAAAAGGCGTCGGAAAGTGGGCCCCCTGAGGTCGGGAGGAGTGCACCCTAAGCCAGGCCTAAAAGGCGTCGGAAAGTGGGCCCCCTGAGGTCGGGAGGAGTGCACCCTAAGCCAGGCCCAAAAGGCGTCGGAAAGTGGGCCCCCTGAGGTCGGGAGGAGTGCACCCTAATCCAGGCCTAAAAGGCGTCGGAAAGTGGGCCCCCTAAACCCCTGAGGTCGGGAGGAGTGCACCCTAAGCCAGGCCTAAAAGGCGTCGGAAAGTGGGCCCCCTGAGGTCGGGAGGAGTGCACCCTAAGCCAGGCCTAAAAGGCGTCGGAAAGTGGGCCGCCTGAGGTCGGGAGGAGTGCACCCTAAGCCAGGCCTAAAAGGCGTCGGAAAGTGGGCCCCCTGAGGTCGGGAGGAGTGCACCCTAAGCCAGGCCTAAAAGGCGTCGGAAAGTGGGCCCCCTGAGGTCGGGAGGAGTGCACCCTAAGGCAGGCCTAAAAGGCGTCGGAAAGTGGGCCCCCTGAGGTCGGGAGGAGTGCACCCTAAGGCAGGCCTAAAAGGCGTCAGAAAGTGGGCCCCTGACGTCGGGAGGAGTGCTAACTAAGCCAGGCCTAAAAGGCGTCGGAAAGTGGGCCCCCTGAGGTCGGGAGGAGTGCACCCTAAGCCAGGCCTAAAAGGCGTCGGAAAGTGGGCCCCCTGAGGTTGGGAGGAGTGCACCCTAAGCCAGGCTTAAAAGGCGTCGGAAAGTGGGCCCCCTAAACCCCTGAGGTCGAGAGGAGAGCACTCTAAGCCAGTCCTAAAAGGCGTCGGAAAGTGGGCCCCCTGAGGTCGGGAGGAGTTCACCCTAAGCCAGGCCTAAACGGCGTCGGAAAGTGGGCCCCCTGAGGTCGGGAGGAGTGCACCCTAAGCCAGGCCTAAACGGCGTCGGAAAGTGGGCCCCCTGAGGTTGGGAGGAGTGCACCCTAAGCCAGGCCTAAAAGGCATCGGAAAGTGGGCCCCCTAAACCCCTGAGGTCGGGAGGAGTGCACCCTAAGCCAGGCCTAAACGGCGTCGAAAGTGGGCCCCCTGAGGTCGGGAGGAGTACACCCTAAGCCAGGCCTAAACGGCGTCGGAAAGTGGGCCCCCTGAGGTCGGGAGGAGTGCACCCTAAGCCAGGCCTAAACGGCGTCGGAAAGTGGGCCCCCTAAACCCCTGAGGTCGGGAGGAGTGCACCCTAAGCCAGGCCTAAAAGGCGTTGGAAAGTGGGCCCCCTAAACCCCTGAGGTCGGGAGGAGTGCACCCTAAGCCAGGCCTAAAAGGCGTTTGAAAGTGGGCCCCCTAAACCCCTGAGGTCGGGAGGAGTGCAACCTAAGCCAGGCCTAAACGGCGTCGGAAAGTGGGCCCCCTGAGGTCGGGAGGAGTGCACCCTAAGCCAGGCCTAAAAGGCGTCGGAAAGTGGGCCCCCTAAACCCCTGAGGTCGGGAGGAGTGCACCCTAAGCCAGGCCTAAACGGCGTCAGAAAGTGGGCCCCCTAAACCCCTGAGGTCGGGAGGAGTGCACCCTAAGCCAGGCCTAAACGGCGTCGGAAAGTGGGCCCCGTAAACCCCTGAGGTCGGGAGGAGTGCACCCTAAGCCAGGCCTAAAAGGCGTTGGAAAGTGGGCCCCCTAAACCCCTGAGGTCGGGAGGAGTGCACCCTAAGCCAGGCCTAAAAGGCGTCGGAACGTGGGCCCCCTAAACCCCTGAGGTCGGGAGGAGTGCTAACTAAGCCAGGCCTAAAAGGCGTCGGAAAGTGGGCCCCCTGAGGTCGGGAGGAGTGCACCCTAAGCCAGGCCTAAAAGGCGTCGGAAAGTGGGCCCCCTGAGGTCGGGAGGAGTGCACCCTAAGCCAGGCTTAAAAGGCGTCGGAAAGTGGGCCCCCTAAACCCCTGAGGTCGGGAGGAGTGCACCCTAAGCCAGGCCTAAAAGGCGTTGGAAAGTGGGCCCCCTAAACCCCTGAGGTCGGGAGGAGTGCGCCCTAATCCAGGCCTAAAAGGTGTCGGAAAGTGGGCCCCCTGAGGTCGGGAGGAGTGCACCCTAAGCCAGGCCTAAAAGGCATCGGAAAGTGGGCCCCCTGAGGTCGGGAGGAGTGCACCCTAAGCCAGGCCTAAAAGGCGTCGGAAAGTGGGCCCCCTGAGGTCGGGAGGAGTGCACCCTAAGCCAGGCCTAAAAGGCGTCGGAAAGTGGGCCCCCTAAACCCCTGAGGTCGGGAGGAGTGCACCCTAAGCCAGGCCTAAAAGGCGTCGGAAAGTGGGCACCCTAAACCCCTGAGGTCGGGAGGAGTGCACCCTAAGCCAGGCTTAAACGGCGTCGGAAAGTGGGCCCCCTAAACCACTGAGGTCGGGAGGAGTGCACTCTAAGCCAGGCCTAAACGGCGTCGGAAAGTGGGCCCCCTAAACCCCTTAGGTCGGGAGGAGTGCACCCTAAGCCAGGACTAAACGGCGTCGGAAAGTGGGCCCCCTAAACCCCTGAGGTTGGGAGGAGTGCACCCTAAGCCAGGCCTAAACGGCGTCGGAAAGTGGGCCCCCTAAACCCCTGAGGTCGGGAGGAGTGCACCCTAAGCCAGGCCTAAAAGGCTTCGGAAAGTGGGCCCCCTGAGGTCGGGAGGAGTGCACCCTAAGCCAGGCCTAAAAGGCGTCGGAAAGTGGGCCCCCTAAAACCCTGAGGTCGGGAGGAGTGCACCCTAAGCAAGGCCTAAAAGGGGGCCGGAGAGGGCCTTGTTGCCCACGGGAACGGCCCTGGGGGCCGGGGGCAGAGAGTGAGGGGCGGGCGGGGGGCAGCGTTGTGAAGCCAGGCGTGCGCTGAACAGGCGCAGCACCAGTACCCCCTCCTGGCCCTCCGGCCCCGGGCGCGGGGGCCCGGCGTTCGGGCGGGTTGGCAGGGCACCCGGGCCCGGGCGGCCGGGGCCGGGGGGGGCCTTGTTGCCCACGGCAACGGCCCTGGGGGCCGGGGGCAGAGAGTGAGGGGCGGGCGGGGGGCAGTGTTTTGAAGCCAGGCGTGCGCTGAACAGGCGCAGCACCAGTACCCCCTCCTGGCCCTCCGGCCCCGGGAGCCCGGCGTTCGGGCGGGTTGGCAGGGCGCCCGGGCCCGGGCGGCCGGGGCCGGGGGGGGGCCTTTTTGCCCACGGCAACGGCCCTGGGGGCCGGGGGCAGAGAGTGAGGGGCGGGCGGGGGGCAGCGTTGTGAAGCCAGGCGTGCGCTGAACAGGCGTAGCACCAGTACCCCCTCCTGGCCCTCCGGCCCCGGGCACGGGGGCCCGGCGTTCGGGCGGGTTGGCAGGGCGGCCGGGCACGGACGGCCGGGGCCGGGGGGGGCCTTGTTGCCCACGTCAACTGCCCTGGGGGCCGGGGGCAGAGAGTGCGGGGCGGGCGGGGGGCAGCGTTGTGAAGCCAGGCGTGCGCTGAACAGGCGCAGCACCAGTACCCCCTCCTGGCCCTCCGGCCCCGGGCGCGGGGGCCCGGCGTTCGGGCAAGTTGGCAAGGCGCCCGGGCCCGGGCGGCCCGGGCCGGGGGGGGCCTTGTTGCCCACGGCAACGGCCCTGGGGGCCGGGGGCAGAGAGTGAGGGGCGGGCAAGGGGCAGCGTTGCGAAGCCAGGCGTGCGCTGAACAGGCGCAGCACCAGTACCTCCTCCTGGTACTCCGGCCCTGGGCGCGGGGGCCCGGCGTTTGGGCGGGTTGGCAAGGCGCCCGGGCCCGGCGGCCGGGGTCGGGGGCGGCCTTGTTGCCCACGGCAATGGCCCTAGGGGCCGGGGGCACAGAGTGAGGGGTAGGCGGGGGGCAGCGTTGCGAAGCCAGGCGTGCGCTGAACAGGCGCAGCACCAGTACCCCCTCCTGGCCCTCTGGCCCCGGGCGCGGGGGCCCGGCGTTCGGGACGTTGGCAGGGCGCCCAGGCCCGGGCGGCCGGGGCCGGGTGGGGCCTTGTTGCCCACGGCAACGGCCCTGGGGGCCGGGGGCAGAGAGTGAGGGGCGGGCGGGGGGCAGCGTTGCGAAGCCAGGTGTGCGCTGAACAGGCGCAGCACCAGTGCCCCCTCCTGGCCCTCCGGCCCCGGGCGCGGGGGCCCGGCGTTCGGGCGGGTTGGCAGGGCGCCCCGGCCCGGGCGGCCGGGGCCGGGGGGGGCCTTGTTGCCCACGGCAACGGCCCTGGGGGCCGGGGGCAGAGAGGGAGGGGCTGGCGGTGGGCAGCGTTGCGAAGCCAGGTGTGCGCTGAACAGGCGCAGCACCAGTACCCCCTCCTGGCCCTCCGGCCCCGGGCGCGGTTGCTCGGCGTTCGGGCGGGTTGGCAGGGCGCCCGGGCCCGGGCGGCCGGGGCCGGGGGGGGCCTTGTTGCCCACGGCAACGGCCCTGGGGGCCGGCGGCAGAGAGTGAGGGGCGGGCGGGGGGCAGCGTTGCGAAGCCAGGTGTGCGCTGAACAGGCGCAGCACCAGTACCCCCTCCTGGCCCTCCGGCCCCGGGCGCGGGGGCCCGGCGTTCGGGCGGGTTGGCAGGGCGCCCGGGCCCGGGCGGCCCGGGCCGGGGGGCGCCTTGTTGCCCACAGCAACGGCCCTGGGGCCGGGGGCAGAGAGTGAGGGGCGGGCGGGGGGCAGCGTTGTGAAGCCAGGCGTGCGCTGAACAGGCGCAGCACCAGTACCCCCTCCTGGCCCTCCGGCCCTGGGCGCGGGGGCCCGGCGTTCGGGCAAGTTGGCAGGGCGCCAGGGTCCGGGCGGCCGGGGCCGGGGGGCCCTTGTTGCCCACGGCAACGGCCCTGGGGGCCGGGGGCAGAGAGTGAGGGGCGGGCGGGGGGCAGCGTTGCGAAGCCAGGCGTGCGCTGAACAGGCGCAGCACCAGTACCCCCTCCTGGCCCTCCGGCCCCGGGCACGGGGGCTCGGCGTTTGGGCGGGTTGGCAGGGCGCCCTGGCCCGGGCGGCCGGGGCCGGGGGGGGCCTTGTTGCCCACGGCAACAGCCCTGGGGGCCGGGAGCAGAGAATGAGGGGCGGGCGGGGGGCAGCTTTGCGAAGTCAGGCGTGCGCTGAACAGGCGCAGCACCAGTACGCCCTCCTGGCCGTCCGGCCCCGGGGGCCTGGCGTTCGGGCGGGTTGGCAGGGCGCCGGGCCCGGGCGGCTGGGGCCAGGGGGGGCCTTGTTGCCCACGACAACGGCCCTGGGGGCCGGGGGCAGAGAGTGAGGGGCGGGTGGGGGGCAGCGTTGCGAAGCCAGGCGTGCGCTGAACAGGCGCAGCACCAGTACCCCCTCCTGGCCCTCCGGCTCCGGGCACGGGGGCTCGGCGTTTGGGCGGGTTGGCAGGGCGCCCTGGCCCGGGCGGCCGGGGCCGGGGGGGGCCTTGTTGCCCACGGCAACAGCCCTGGGGGCCGGGAGCAGAGAATGAGGGGCGGGCGGGGGGCAGCGTTGCGAAGCCAGGCGTGCGCTGAACATGCGCAGCACCAGTACCCCCTCCTGGCCCTCCGGCCCCGGGGGCCCGGCGTTCGGGCGGGTTGGCAGAGCGCCCGGGCCCGGGCGGCCTGGGCCGGGGGGGGCCTTGTTGCCCACGGCAACGGCCCTGGGGGCCGGGGGCAGAGAGTGAGGGGCGGGCGGGGGGCAGCGTTGCGAAGCCAGGCGTGCGCTGAACAGGCACAGCACCAGTGCCCCCTCCTGGCCCTCCGGCCCCTGGGGTCCGGCGTTCGGGCGGGTTGGCAGGGCGCCCGGGCCCGGGCGGCCGGGGCCGGGGGGGGCCTTGTTGCCCACGGCAACGGCCCTGGGGGCCGGGGGCATTGAGTGAGGGACGGGGGGCAGCGTTGCGAAGCCAGGTGTGCGCTGAACAGGCGCAGCACCAGTACCCCCTCCTGGCCCTCCGGCCCCGGGGGCGGGGGCCCGGCGTTCGGGCGGGTTGGCAGGGCGCCCGGGCCCGGGCGGCCCGGCCCGGGGGGCGCCTTGTTGCCGACAGCAACGGCCCTGGGGGCCGGGGGCAGAGAGTGCGGGGCGGGCGGGGGGCAGCGTTGTGAAGCCAGGCGTGCGCTGAACAGGCGCAGCACCAGTACCCCCTCCTGGCCCTCCGGCCCCGGGCGCGGGGGCCCGGCGTTCGGGCAAGTTGGCAGGGCGCACGGGCCCGGGCGGCCCGGGCCGGGTGGGGCCTTGTTGCCCACGGCAACGGCCCTGGGGGCCTTGGGCAGAGAGTGAGGGGCGGGCGGGGGGCAGCGTTGCAAAGCCAGGCGTGCGCTGAACAGGCGCAGCACCAGTGCCCCCTCCTGGCCCTCCGGCCCCTGGGGTCCGGCGTTCGGGCGGGTTGGCAGGGCGCCCGGGCCCGGTCGGCCGGGGCCGGGGGGGGCCTTGTTTCCCACGGCAACGGCCCTGGGGGCCGGGGCAGAGAGTGAGGGGCGGGGGGCAGCGTTGCGAAGCCAGGCGTGCGCTGAACAGGCGCAGCACCAGTACCCCCTCCTGGCCCTCCGGCCCCGGGCGCGGGGGGCCCGGCGTTCGGGCGGGTTGGCAGGGCGCCCGGGCCCGGGCGGCAGGGGCCGGGGCGGGCCTTGTTGCCCACGGCAACGGCCCTGGGGGCCGGGGGCAGAGAGTGAGGGGCGGGCGGGGGGCAGCGTTGCGAAGCCAGGCGTGCGCTGAACAGGCGCAGCACCAGTACCTCCTCCTGGTACTCCGGCCCCGGGCGCGGGGGCCCGGCGTTTGGGCGGGTTGGCAGGGCGCCCGGGCCCGGCGGCCGGGGTCGGGGGCGGCCTTGTTGCCCACGGCAATGGCCCTAGGGGCCGGGCCACAGAGTGAGGGGTAGGCGGGGGGCAGCGTTGCGAAGCCAGGCGTGCGCTGAACAGGCGCAGCACCAGTACCCCCTCCTGGCCCTCCGGCCCCGGGCGCGGGGGCCCGGCGTACGGGCGGGTTGGCAGGGCGCCCGGGCCAGGGCGGCAAGAGCCGGGGGGGGCCTTGTTGCCCACGGCAACGGCCCTGGGGGCTGGGGGCAGAGAGTGAGGGGCGGGCGGGGGGCAGCGTTGCGAAGCCAGGCGTGCGCTGAACAGGCGCAGCACCAGTGCCCCCTCCTGGCCCTCCGGCCCCGGGCGCGGGGGCCCGGCGTTCGGGCGGGTTGGCAGGGCGCCCGGGCCCGGGCGGCCGGGGCCGGGGGGGGCCTTGTTGCCCACGGCCACGGCCCTGGGGGCCGGGGGCAGAGAGTGAGGGGCGGGCGGGGGGCAGCGTTGCGAAGCCAGGCGTGCGTTGAACAGGCGCAGCACCAGTGCCCCCTCCTGGCCCACTGGCCCCGGGCGCGGGTGCCCCGCGTACGGGCGCTTTGGCAGGGCGCTCGGGCCCGGGCGGCCGGAGCCGGGGTGGGCCTTGTTGCCCACGGCAACGGCCCTGGGGGCCGGGGGCAGAGAGTGAGGGGCGGGCGGGGGGCAGCGTTGCGAAGCCAGGCGTGCGCTGAACAGGCGCAGCACCAGTGCCCCCTCCTGGCCCTCCGGCCCCGGGCGCGGGTTCCCGGCGTTCAGGCGGGTTGGCAGGGCGCCTGGGCCCGGGCGGCCGGGGCCGGGGGGGGCCTTGTTGCCCACGGCAATGGCCCTGGGGGCAGAGAGTGAGGGGCGGGCGGGGGGCAGCGTTGCGAAGCCAGGCGTGCGCTGAACAGGCGCAGCACCAGTACCCCGTCCTGGACCTCCGGCCCCGGGCGCGGGGGCCCGGCGTTCGGGCGGGTTGGCAGGGCGCCCGGGCCCGGGCGGCCGGGGCCGGGGGGGGCCTTGTTGCCAACGGCAACGGCCCTGGGGGCCGCGGGCAGAGAGTGAGGGGCGGGCGGGGGCCAGCGTTGCGAAGCCAGGCGTGCGCTGAACAGGCGCAGCACCAGTACACACTCCTGGCCCTTTGGCCCCGGGCGCTGGGGCCCGGCGTTCGGGCGGGTTGGCAGGGCGCCCGGGCCCGGGCGGCAAGGGCCGGGGGGGGCCTTGTTGCCCACGGCAACGGCCCTGGGGGCCGGGGGCAGAGAGTGAGGAGCGGGCGGGGGGCAGCGTTTCGAAGCCAGGCGTGCGCTGAACAGGCGCAGCACCAGTGCCCCCTCCTGGCCCTCCGGCCCCGGGCGCGGGGGCCCGGCGTTCGGGCGGGTTGGCAGGGCGCCCGGGCCCGGGCTGCAGGGGCCGGGGGGGGCCTTGTTGCCCACGGCAACGGCCCTGGGGGCCGGGGGCAGAGAGTGAGGGGCGGGCGGGGGGCAGCGTTGCGAAGCCAGGCGTGCGCTGAACAGGCGCAGCACCAGTGCCCCCTCCTGGCCCTCCGGCCCCTATCGCGGGGGCCCGTCGTTCGGGCGGGTTGGCAGGGCGCCCGGGCCCGGGCGGCCGGGGCCGGGTGGGGCCTTGTTTCCCACGGCAACGGCCCTGGGGGCCGGGGCAGAGAGTGAGGGGCGGGGGGCAGCGTTGCGAAGCCAGGCGTGCGCTGAACAGGCGCAGCACCAGTACCCCCTCCTGGTCCTCCGGCCCCGGGCGCGGGGGCCCGGCGTTCGGGCGGGTTGGCAGGGCGCCCGGGCCCGGGCGGCCGGGGCCGGGGGTGGCCTTGTTGCCCACGGCAACGGCCCTGGGGGCCGGAGGCCGAGAGTGAGGGGCGGGCAAGGGGCAGCGTTGCGAAGCCAGGCGTGCGCTGAACAGGCGCAGCACCAGTACCTCCTCCTGGTACTCCGGCCCCAGGCGCGGGGGCCCGGCGTTTGGGCGGGTTGGCAGGGCGCCCGGGCCCGGCGGCCGGGGTCGGGGGCGGCCTTGTTGCCCACGGCAATGGCCCTAGGGGCCGGGCCACAGAGTGAGGGGTAGGCGGGGGGCAGCGTTGCGAAGCCAGGCGTGCGCTGAACAGGCGCAGCACCAGTACCCCCTCCTGGCCCTCCGGCCCCGGGCGCGGGGGCCCGGCGTACGGGCGGGTTGGCAGGGCGCCCGGGCCAGGGCGGCAAGAGCCGGGGGGGGCCTTGTTGCCCACGGCAACGGCCCTGGGGGCTGGGGGCAGAGAGTGAGGGGCGGGCGGGGGGCAGCGTTGCGAAGCCAGGCGTGCGCTGAACAGGCGCAGCACCAGTACCCCCTCCTGGCCCTCCGGCCCCGGGCGCGGGGGCCCGGCGTTCGGGCGGGTTGGCAGGGCGCCCGGGCCCGGGCGGCCGGGGCCGGGGGGGGCCTTGTTGCCCACGGCCACGGCCCTGGGGGCCGGGGGCAGAGAGTGAGGGGCGGGCGGGGGGCAGCGTTGCGAAGCCAGGCGTGCGCTGAACAGGCGCAGCACCAGTGCCCCCTCCTGGCCCACCGGCCCCGGGCGCGGGTGCCCCGCGTACGGGCGCTTTGGCAGGGCGCCCGGGCCCGGGCGGCCGGGGCCGGGGTGGGCCTTGTTGCCCACGGCAACGGCCCTGGAGGCCGGGGGCAGAGAGTGAGGGGCGGGCGGGGGGCAGCGTTGCGAAGCCAGGCGTGCGCTGAACAGGCGCAGCACCAGTGCCCCCTCCTGGACCTCCGGCCCCGGGCGCGGGTTCCCGGCGTTCAGGCGGGTTGGCAGGGCGCCTGGGCCCGGGCGGCCGGGGCCGGGGGGGGCCTTGTTGCCCACGGCAATGGCCCTGGGGGCAGAGAGTGAGGGGCGGGCGGGGGGCAGCGTTGCGAAGCCAGGCGTGCGCTGAACAGGCGCAGCACCAGTACCCCGTCCTGGACCTCCGGCCCCGGGCGGGGGGGCCCGGCGTTCGGGCGGGTAAGCAGGGCGCCCGGGCCCTGGCGGCCGGGGCCGGGGGGGGCCTTGTTGCCTACGGCAACGGCCCTGGGGGCCGGGGGCAGAGAGTGAGGGGCGGGCGGGGGGCAGCGTTGCGAAGCCAGGCGTGCGCTGAACAGGCGCAGCACCAGTATCCCCTCCTGGCCCTCCGGCACAGGGCGCGGGGGCCCGGCGTATTGGCAGGGCGCCCGGGCCCGGGCGGCCGGGGCCGGGGGAGCCTTGTTGCCCACGGCAACGGCCCTGGGGGCCGGAGGCAGAGAGTGAGGGGCGGGCGGGGGGCAGCGTTGCGAAGCCAGGCGTGCGCTGAACAGGCGCCGCACCAGTAGCCCCTCCTGGCCCTCCGGCCCCGGGCGCGGGGGCCCGGCGTTCGGGCGGGTTGGCAGCGCGCCCGGGCCTGGGCGGCCGGGGCCGGGGGGGGCCTTGTTGCCCACGGCAACGGCCCTGGGGGCCGGGGGCAGAGAGTGAGGGGCGGGCGGGGGGCAGCGTTGCGAAGCCAGGCGTGCGCTGAACAGGCGCAGCACCAGTACCCCCTCCTGGCCCTCCGGCCCCGGGGGCCCGGCGTTCGGGCGGGTTGGCAGGGCGCCCGGGCCCGGGTGGCCGGGTCCGGGGGGGGCCTTGTTGCCCACGGCAACGGCCCTGGGGCCCGGGGGCAGAGAGTGAGGGGCGGGCGGGGGGCAGCGTTGCGAAGCCAGGGGTGCGCTGAACAGGCGCAGCACCAGTACCCCCTCCTGGCCCTCCGGCACAGGGCGCGGGGGCCCGGCGTTCGGGCGGGTTGGCAGAGCGCCCGGGCCCGGGCGGCCGGGTCCGGGGGGAGCCTTGTTGCCCTCGGCAACGGCCCTGGGGGCCGGGGGCAGAGAGTTAGGGGCGGGGCGGGGGGCATCGTTGCGAAGCCAGGCGTGCGCTGAACAGGCGCAGCACCAGTACCCCCTCCTGGCCCTCCGGCCCCGGGCTTGGGACTCGGCGTTCGGGCGGGTTGGCAGTGCGCCCGGGCCCGGGAGGCTGGGGCCGGGGGGGGCCTTGTTGCCTATGGCAACGGCCCTGGGGGCCGGGGGCAGAGAGTGAGGGGCGGGCGGGGGGCAGCGTTGCGAAGCCAGGCGTGCGCTGAACAGGCGCAGCACCAGTATCCCCTCCTGGCCCTCCGGCCCCGGGCGCGGGGGCCCAGCGTTCGGGCGGGTTGGCAGGGCGCCCAGGCTCGGGCGGCCGGGGCCGGTGGGGGCCTTGTTGCCCACGGCAACGGCCCTGGGGGTCGGGGGCAGAGAGTGAGGGGAGGGTAGGGGGCAGCGTTGCGAAGCCAGGCGTGCGCTGAACAGGCGCAGCACCAGTACCCCCTCCTGGCCCTCCGGCCCCGGGGGCCCGGCGTTCGAGCGGGTTGGCAGGGCGCCCGGGCCCGGGCGGCCGGGGCCGGGGGGGGCCTTGTTGCCCACGGCAACGGCCCTGGGGGCCGGGGGCAGAGAGTGAGGGGCGGGCGGGGGGCAGCGTTGCGAAGCCACGCGTGCGCTGAACAGGCGCAGCACCAGTACCCCCTCCTGGCCCTCCGGCCCCGGGCACGGGGGCCCGGCGTTCGGGCGGGTTGGCAGGACGCCCGGGCCCGGGCGGCCGGGGCCGGGGGGGCCTTGTTGCCCACGGCAACGACCCTGGGGGCCTGGGGCAGAGAGTGAGGGGCGGGCGGGGGGCAGCGTTGCGAAGCCAGGCGTGCGCTGAACAGGCGCAGCACCAGTACCCGCTCCTGGCCCTCCGGCCCCGAAGGCCCGGCGTTCGGGCGGGTTGGCAGAGCGCCCGGGCCCGGGCGGCCGGGGCCGGGGGGGTCCTTGTTGCCCACGGCAACGGCCCTGGGGGCCGGGGGCAGAGAGTGAGGGGCGGGCGGGGGGCAGCGTTGCGAAGCCAGGCGTGCGCTGAACAGGCGCAGCACCAGTACCCCCTCCTGGCCCTCCGGCTCAGGGCGCGGGGGCCCGGCGTTCGGGCGGGTTGGCAGGGCGCCCGGGCCCGGGCGGCCGGTGCCGGGGGGGACTTGTTGCCCACGGCAACGGCCCTGGGGGCCGGGGGCAAAGAGTGAGGGGCGGGCGGGGGGCAGCGTTGCGAAGCCAGGCGTGCGCTGAACAGGCGCAGCACCAGTACCCCATCCTGGCCCTCCGGCCCCGGGCTTGGGGCTCGGCGTTCGGGCGGGTTGGCAGGGCGCCCGGGACCGGGCGGCCGGGGCCGGGGGGGGTCTTGTTGTCCACGGCAACGGCCCTGGGGGCCGGGGGCAGAGAGTGAGGGGCGAGCGGGGGGCAGCGTTGCGAAGCCAGGCGTGCGCTGAACAGGCGCAGCACCAGTACCCCCTCCTGGCCCTCCGACCCCGGGCGCGGGGGCCCGGCGTTCGGGCGGGTTGGCAGGGCGCCCGGGCCCGCGCGGCCGGGGCCGGGGGGGGCCTTGTTGCCCACGGCAACGGCCCTGGGGGCCGCGGGCAGAGAGTGAGGGGCGGGCGGGGGGCAGCGTTGCGAAGCCAGGCGTGCGTTGAACAGGCGCAGCACCAGTACCCCCTCCTGGCCCTCCGGCCCCGGGGGCCCGGCGTTCGGGCGGGTTGGCAGGCCGCCCGGGCCCGGGCGGCCGGGGCCGGGGGGGGCCTTGTTGCCCACGGCAACGGCCCTGGGGGCCGGGGGCAGAGAGTGAGGGGCGGGCGGGGGGCAGCGTTGCAAAGCCAGGCGTGCGCTGAACAGGCGCAGCACCAGTACCCCCTCCTGGCCCTCCGGCCCCGGGGGCCCGGCGTTCGGGCGGGTTGGCAGGGCGCCCGGGCCCGGGCGGCCGGGGCCCGGGGGGGCCTTGTTGCCCACGGCAACGGCCCTGGGGGTTGGGGGCAGAGAGTGAGGGGCGGGCGGGGGGCAGCGTTGCGAAGCCAGGCATGCGCTGAACAGGCGCAGCACCAGTACCCGCTCCTGGCCCTCTGGCCCCGGGCGCGGGGGCTCGGCGTTCGGGCGGGTTGGCAGGGCGCCCCGGCCCGGGCGGCCGGGGCCGGGGGGGGCCTTGTTACCCACGGCAACGGCCCTGTGGGCCGGTGGCAGAGAGTGAGGGGCGGGCAGGGGGCAGCGTTGCGAAGCCAGGCGTGCGCTGAACAGGCGCAGCACCAGTACCCCCTCCTGGCCCTCCGGCCCCGGGCACGGGGGCCCGGCGTTCGGGCGGGTTGGCAGGGCGCCCGGGCCCGGGCGGCCGGGGCCGGGGGGGGCCTTGTTGCCCACGGCAACGGCCCTGGGGGCCGGGGGCAAAGAGTGAGGGGCGGGCGGGGGGCAGCGTTGCGAAGCCAGGCGTGCGCTGAACAGGCGCAGCACCAGTACCCCATCCTGGCCCTCCGGCCCCGGGCTTGGGGCTCGGCGTTCGGGCGGGTTGGCAGGGCGCCCGGGCCCGGGCGGCCGGGGCCGGGGGGGGCCTTGTTGCCCACGGCAACGGCCCTGGGGGCCGGGGGCAGAGAGTGAGGGGCAGGCGGGGGGCAGAGTTGCGACGCCAGGCGTGCGCTGAACAGGCGCAGCACCAGTACCCCCTTCTGGCCCTCCGGCCCCGGGCGCGGGGGCCCAGCGTTCGGGCGGGTTGGCAGGGCGCCCAGGCCCGGGCGGCCGGGGCCGGTGGGGGCCTTGTTGCCAACGGCAACGGCCCTGGGGGCCGGGGGCAGAGAGTGAGGGGCGGTGGGGGGCAGCGTTGCGAAGCCAGGCGTGCGCTGAACAGGCTCAGCACCAGTACCCCCTCCTGGCCCTCCGGCCCCGGGCGCGGGGGCCCGGCGTTCGGGCGGGTTGGCAGGGCGCCCGGGCCCGGGCGGCCGGGGCCGGGGGGGCCTTGTTGCCCACTGCAACGACCCTGGGGGCCGGGGGCAGAGAGTGAGGGGCGGGCGGGGGGCAGCGTTGCGAAGCCAGGCGTGCGCTGAACAGGCGCAGCACCAGTACCCCCTCCTGGCCCTCCGGCCCCGAAGGCCCGGCGTTCGGCCGGGTTGGCAGAGCGCCCGGGCCCGGGCGGCCGGGGCCGGGGGGGTCCTTGTTGCCCACGGCAACGACCCTGGGGGCCTGGGGCAGAGAGTGAGAGGCGGGCGGGGGGCAGCGTTGCGAAGCCAGGCGTGCGCTGAACAGGCGCAGCACCAGTACCCCCTCCTGGCCCTCCGGCCCCGGGGGCCCGGCGTTCGGGCGGGTTGGCAGAGCGCCCGGGCCCGGGCGGCCGGGGCCGGGGGGGGTCCTTGTTGCCCACGGCAACGGCCCTTGGGGCCGGGGGAGAGACTGAGGGGTGGGCGGGGGGCAGCGTTGCGAAGCCAGGCGTGCGCTGAACAGGCGCAGCACCAGTACCCCCTCCTGGCCCTCCGGCCCCGGGGGCCCGGCGTTCGGGCGGGTTGGCAGGGCGCCCGGGCCCGGGCGGCCGGGGCCGGGGGGGGCCTTGTTGCCCACGGCAACAGCCCTGGGGGCCGGGGGCAGAGAGTGAGGGGCGGGCGGGGGGCAGCGTTGAGAAGCCAGGCATGCGCTGAACAGGCGCAGCACCAGTACCCCCTCCTGGCCCTCCGGCCCCGGGCGCGGGGGCCCGGCGTTCGGGCAGGTAGGCAGGGCGCCCGGGCCCGCTCGGCCGGGGCCGGGAGGGGCCTTGTTGCCCACGGCAACGGCCCTGGGGGCCGGGGGCAGAGAGTGAGGGGCGGGCGGGGGGCAGCGTTGAGAAGCCAGGCGTGCGCTGAACACGCGCAGCACCAGTACCCCCTCCTGGCCCTCCGGCACAGGGCGCGGGGGCCCGGCGTTCGGGCGGGTTGGCAGGGCGCCCGGGCCCAGGCGGCCGGGGCGGAGGGGGGGGCCTTGTTGCCCACGGCAACGGCCCTGGGGGCCGGGGGCAGAGAGTGAGGGGCAGGTGGGGGGGCAGAGTTGCGACGCCAGGCGTGCGCTGAACAGGCGCAGCACCAGTACCCCCTTCTGGCCCTCCGGCCCCGGGCGCGGGGGCCCAGCGTTCGGGCGGGTTGGCAGGGCGCCCAGGCCCGGGCGGCCGGGGCCGGTGGGGGCCTTGTTGCCCATGGCAACGGCCCTGGGGGCCGGGGGCAGAGAGTGAGGGGCGGCGGGGGGCAGCGTTGCGAAGCCAGGCGTGCGCTGAACAGGCGCAGCACCAGTACCCCCTCCTGGCCCTCCGGCCCCGGGGGCCCGGCGTTCGGGCGGGTTGGCAGGGCGCCCGGGCCCGGGCGGCCGGGGCCGGGGGGGGCCTTGTTGCCCACGGCAACGGCCCTGGGGGCCGGGGGCAGAGAGTGAGGGGCGGGCGGGGGGCAGCGTTGCGAAGCCAGGCGTGCGCTGAACAGGCGCAGCACCAGTACCCCCTCCTGGCCCTCCGGCCCCGGGCGCGGGGGCCCGGCGTTCGGGCGGGTTGGCAGGGCGCCCGGGCCCGGGCGGCCGGGGCCGGGGGGGCCTTGTTGCCCACGGCAACGACCCTGGGGGCCGGGGGCAGAGAGTGAGGGGCGGGCGGGGGGCAGCGTTGCGAAGCCAGGCGTGCGCTGAACAGGCGCAGCACCAGTACCCCCTCCTGGCCCTCCGGCCCCGAACGCCGGGCCTTCGGCCGGGTTGGCAGAGCGCCCGGGCCCGGGCGGCCGGGGCCGGGGGGGTCCTTGTTGCCCACGGCAACGACCCTGGGGGCCTGGGGCAGAGAGTGAGAGGCGGGCGGGGGGCAGCGTTGCGAACCCAGGCGTGCGCTGAACAGGCGCAGCACCAGTACCCCCTCCTGGCCCTCCGGCCCCGGGGGCCCGGCGTTCGGGCGGGTTGGCAGAGCGCCCGGGCCCGGGCGGCCGGGGCCGGGGGGGTCCTTGTTGCCCACGGCAACGGCCCTGGGGGCCGGGGGAGAGACTGAGGGGTGGGCGGGGGGCAGCGTTGCGAAGCCAGGCGTGCGCTGAACAGGCGCAGCACCAGTACCCCCTCCTGGCCCTCCGGCCCCGGGGGCCCGGCGTTCGGGCGGGTTGGCAGGGCGCCCGGGCCCGGGCGGCCGGGGCCGGGGGGGGCCTTGTTGCCCACGGCAACGGCCCTGGGGGCCGGGGGCAGAGAGTGAGG
Organism: Melopsittacus undulatus; assembly: GCF_012275295.1. Lineage (NCBI taxonomy): Eukaryota > Metazoa > Chordata > Aves > Psittaciformes > Psittaculidae > Melopsittacus > Melopsittacus undulatus. Next base: position 70,347 of record NW_022994240.1, read on the forward strand.
GGCGGGCTGGGGGCAGCGTTGAGAAGCCAGGCATGCGCTGAACAGGCGCAGCACCAGTACCCCCTCCTGGCCCTCCGGCCCCGGGCGCGGGGGCCCGGCGTTCGGGCAGGTAGGCAGGGCGCCCGGGCCCGATCGGCCGGGGCCGGGAGGGGCCTTGTTGCCCACGGCAACGGCCCTGGGGGCCGGGGGCAGAGAGTGAGGGGCGGGCGGGGGGCAGCGTTGAGAAGCCAGGCGTGCGCTGAACACGCGCAGCACCAGTACCCCCTCCTGGCCCTCCGGCACAGGGCGCGGGGGCCCGGCGTTCGGGCGGGTTGGCAGGGCGCCCGGGCCCAGGCGGCCGGGGCGGAGGGGGGGCCTTGTTGCCCACGGCAACGGCCCTGGGGGCCGGGGGCAGAGAGTGAGGGGCAGGCGGGGGGCAGAGTTGCGAAGCCAGGCGTGCGCTGAACAGGCGCAGCACCAGTACCCCCTTCTGGCCCTCCGGCCCCGGGCGCGGGGGCCCAGCGTTCGGGCGGGTTGGCAGGGCGCCCAGGCCCGGGCGGCCGGGGCCGGTGGGGGCCTTGTTGCCCATGGCAACGGCCCTGGGGGCCGGGGGCAGAGAGTGAGGGGCGGCGGGGGGCAGCGTTGCGAAGCCAGGCGTGCGCTGAACAGGCGCAGCACCAGTACCCCCTCCTGGCCCTCCGGCCCCGGGGGCCCGGCGTTCGGGCGGGTTGGCAGGGCGCCCGGGCCCGGGCGGCCGGGGCCGGGGGGGGCCTTGTTGCCCACGGCAACGGCCCTGGGGGCCGGGGGCAGAGAGTGAGGGGCGGGCGGGGGGCAGCGTTGCGAAGCCAGGCGTGCGCTGAACAGGCGCAGCACCAGTACCCCCTCCTGGCCCTCCGGCCCCGGGCACGGGGGGCCCGGCGTTCGGGCGGGTTGGCAGGGCGCCCGGGCCCGGGCGGCCGGGGCCGGGGGGGCCTTGTTGCCCACGGCAACGACCCTGGGGGCATGGGGCAGAGAGTGAGGGGCGGGCGGGGGGCAGCGTTGCGAAGCCAGGCGTGCGCTGAACAGGCGCAGCACCAGTACCCGCTCCTGGCCCTCCGGCCCCGAAGGCCCGGCGTTCGGGCGGGTTGGCAGAGCGCCCGGGCCCGGGCGGCCGGGGCCGGGGGGGTCCTTGTTGCCCACGGCAACGGCCCTGGGTGCCGGGGGCAGAGAGTGAGGGGCGGGCGGGGGGCAGCGTTGCGAAGCCAGGCGTGCGCTGAACAGGCGCAGCACCAGTACCCCCTCCTGGCCCTCCGGCCCCGGGGGCCCGGCGTTCGGGCGGGTTGGCAGGGCGCCCGGGCCCGGGCGGCCGGGGCCCGGGGGGGCCTTGTTGCCCACGGCAACGGCCCTGGGGGTTGGGGGCAGAGAGTGAGGGGCGGGCGGGGGGCAGCGTTGCGAAGCCAGGCGTGCGCTGAACAGGCGCAGCACCAGTACCCGCTCCTGGCCCTCTGGCCCCGGGCGCGGGGGCTCGGCGTTCGGGCGGGTTGGCAGGGCGCCTGGGCCCGGGCGGCCGGGGCCGGGGGGGGCCTTGTTACCCACGGCAACGGCCCTGTGGGCCGGTGGCAGAGAGTGAGGGGCGGGCAGGGGGCAGCGTTGCGAAGCCAGGCGTGCGCTGAACAGGCGCAGCACCAGTACCCCCTCCTGGCCCTCCGGCCCCGGGCACGGGGGCCCGGCGTTCGGGCGGGTTGGCAGGACGCCCGGGCCCGGGCGGCCGGGGCCGGGGGGGCCTTGTTGCCCACGGCAACGACCCTGGGGGCCTGGGGCAGAGAGTGAGGGGCGGGCGGGGGGCAGCGTTGCGAAGCCAGGCGTGCGCTGAACAGGCGCAGCACCAGTACCCCCTCCTGGCCCTCCGGCCCCGAAGGCCCGGCGTTCGGGCGGGTTGGCAGAGCGCCCGGGCCCGGGCGGCCGGGGCCGGGGGGGTCCTTGTTGCCCACGGCAACGGCCCTGGGTGCCGGGGGCTGTGAGTGAGGGGCGGGCGGGGGGCAGCGTTGCGAAGCCAGGCGTGCGCTGAACAGGCGCAGCACCAGTACCCCCTCCTGGCCCTCCGGCTCAGGGCGCGGGGGCCCGGCGTTCGGGCGGGTTGGCAGGGCGCCCGGGCCCGGGCGGCCGGTGCCGGGGGGGACTTGTTGCCCACGGCAACGGCCCTGGGGGCCGGGGGCAAAGAGTGAGGGGCGGGCGGGGGGCAGCGTTGCGAAGCCAGGCGTGCGCTGAACAGGCGCAGCACCAGTACCCCATCCTGGCCCTCCGGCCCCGGGCTTGGGGCTCGGCGTTCGGGCGGGTTGGCAGGGCGCCCGGGAATGGGCGGCCGGGGCCGGGGGGGTCTTGTTGTCCACGGCAACGGCCCTGGGGGCCGGGGGCAGAGAGTGAGGGGCGAGCGGGGGGCAGCGTTGCGAAGCCAGGCGTGCGCTGAACAGGCGCAGCACCAGTACCCCCTCCTGGCCCTCCGGCCCCGGGCGCGGGGGCCCGGCGTTCGGGCGGGTTGGCAGGGCGCCCGGGCCCGCGCGGCCGGGGCCGGGGGGGGGCCTTGTTGCCCACGGCAACGGCCCTGGGGGCCGCGGGCAGAGAGTGAGGGGCGGGCGGGGGGCAGCGTTGCGAAGCCAGGCGTGCGCTGAACAGGCGCAGCACCAGTACCCCCTCCTGGCCCTCCGGCCCCGGGGGGCCCGGCGTTCGGGCGGGTTGGCAGGCCGCCCGGGCCCGGGCGGCCGGGGCGGGGGGGGCCTTGTTGCCCACGGCAACGGCCCTGGGGGCCGGGGGCAGAGAGTGAGGGGCGGGCGGGGGGCAGCGTTGCAAAGCCACGCGTGCGCTGAACAGGCGCAGCACCAGTACCCCCTCCTGGCCCTCCGGCCCCGGGGGCCCGGCGTTCGGGCGGGTTGGCAGGGCGCCCGGGCCCGGGCGGCCGGGGCCCGGGGGGGCCTTGTTGCCCACGGCAACGGCCCTGGGGGTTGGGGGCAGAGAGTGAGGGGCGGGCGGGGGGCAGCGTTGCGAAGCCAGGCGTGCGCTGAACAGGCGCAGCACCAGTACCCGCTCCTGGCCCTCTGGCCCCCGGGCGCGGGGGCTCGGCGTTCGGAGCGGGTTGGCAGGGCGCCTGGGCCCGGGCGGCCGGGGCCGGGGGGGGCCTTGTTACCCACGGCAACGGCCCTGTGGGCCGGTGGCAGAGAGTGAGGGGCGGGCAGGGGGCAGCGTTGCGAAGCCAGGCGTGCGCTGAACAGGCGCAGCACCAGTACCCCCTCCTGGCCCTCCGGCCCCGGGCGTGGGGGCCCGGCGTTCGGGCGGGTTGGCAGGGCGCCCGGGCCCGGGCGGCCGGGGCCGGGGGGGGCCTTGTTGCCCACGGCAACGGCCCTGGGGCCGGGGGCAGAGAGTGAGGGGCGGGCGGGGGGCAGCGTTGCGAAGCCAGGCGTGCGCTGAACAGGCGCAGCACCAGTACCCCCTCCTGGCCCTCCGGCCCCGGGCGCGGGGGTCCGACGTTCGGGCGGGTTGGCAGGGCGCCCGGGCCCGGGCGGCCGGGGCCGGGGGGGGCTTTGTTGCCCACGGCAACGGCCCTGGGGGCCGGGGGCAGAGAGTGAGGGGCGGGCGGGGGGGCAGCGTTGCGAAGCCAGGCGTGCGCTGAACAGGCGCAGCACGTGTACCCCCACCTGGCCCTCCGGACCCGGGCGCGGGGGCCCGGCGTTCGGGCGGGTTGGCAGGGCGCCCGGGCCCGGGCGGCCAGGGACAGGGGGGGCCTTGTTGCCCACGGCAACGGCCCTGGGGGCCGGGGGCAGAGAGTGAGGGGCGGGCGGGGGGCAGCGTTGCGAAGCCAGGCGTGCGCTGAATAGGCGCAGCACCTGTATACCCTCCTGGCCCTCCGGCCCCGGGCGCGGGGGCCCGGCGTTCGGGCGGGTTGGCAGGGCGCCCAGGCCAGGGCGGCCGGGGCAGGGGGGGGCCTTGTTGCCCACAGCAACGGCCCTGGGGGCGGGAGGGCAGAGAGTGAGGGGCGGGCGGGGGGCAGCGTTGCGAAGCCAGGCGTGCGCTGAACAGGCGGAGCACCAGTACCCCCTCCTGGCCCTCCGGCCCCGGGCGCGGGGGGTCGGCGTTCGGGCGGGTTGGCAGGGCGCCCGGGCCCGGGCGGCCGGGGCCGGGGGGGCCTTGTTGCCCACGGCAACGGCCCTGGGGGCCGGGGGCAGAGAGTGAGGGGCGGGCGGGGGGCAGCGTTGCGAAGCCAGGCGTGCGCTGAACAGGCGCAGCACCAGTACCTCATCCTGGCCCTCTGGCCCCGGGGGCCCGGCGTTCGGGCGGGTTGGCAGGGCGCCCGGGCCCGGGCGGCCGGGGCCGGGGGGGGCCTTGTTGCCCACGGCAACGGCCCTGGGGGCCGCGGGCAGAGAGTGAGGGGCGGGCGGGGGGCAGCGTTGCGAAGCCAGGCGTGTGCTGAACAGGCGCAGCACCAGTACCCCCTCCTGGTCCTCTGGCCCCGGACGCGGAAGCTCGGCGATCGGGCGGGTTGGCAGTGCGCACGGGCCCGGGCGGCCGGGGCCGGGGGGGCCTTGTTGCCCACGGCAACAGCCCTGGCGGCCGGGGGCAGAGAGTGAGGGGCGGGCGGGGGGCAGCGTTGCGAAGCCAGGCGTGCGCTGAACAGGCGCAGCACCAGTACCCCCTCCTGGCCCTCCGGCCCCGGGCGCGGGGGCCCGGCGTTCGGTCGGGTTGGCAGGGCGCCCGGGCCCGGGCGGCCGGGGCCCGGGGGGCCTTGTTGCCCACGGCAACGGCCCTGGGGGCCGGGGGCAGAGAGTGAGGGGCGGGCGGGGGGCAGCGTTGCGAAGCCAGGCGTGCGCTGAACAGGCGCAGCACCAGTACCCCCTCCTGGCCCTCCGGCCCCGGGCGCGGGCGCCCGACGTTCGGGCGGGTTGGCAGGGCGCTCGGGCCCGGGAGGCCGGGGCCGGGGGGGGCCTTGTTGCCCACGGCAACGGCCCTGGGGGCTGGGAGCAGAGAGTGAGGTGCGGGCGGGGGGCAGCGTTGCGAAGCCAGGCGTGGGCTGAACAGGCGCAGCACCTGTACCCCCTCCTGGCCCTCCGGCCCCGGGTGCGGGTGCCCGGCATTCGGGCGGGTTGGCAGGGCGCCCGGGCCCGGGCGACCAGGGCCGGGGGGGGCCTTGTTGCCCACGGCAACGGCCCTGGGGGCCGGGGGCAGAGAGTGAGGGGCGGGCGGGGGGCAGCGTTGCGAAGCCAGGCGTGCGCTGAACAGGCGGAGCACCAGTACCCCCTCCTGGCCCTCCGGCCCCGGGGGCCCGGCGTTCGGGCGGGTTGGCAGGGCGCCCGGGCCCGGGGGGGCCTTGTTTCCTACTGCAACGGCCCTGGGGGCCGGGGCAGAGAGTGAGGGGCGGGCGGGGGGCAGCGTTGCGAAGCCAGGCGTGCGCTGAACAGGCGCAGCACCAGTACCCCGTCCTGGCCCTCCGGCACAGGGCGCGGGGGCTCGGCGTTCGGGCGGGTTGGCAGGGCGCCCGGGCCCAGGCAGGCCGGGGCCGGGGGGGGCCTTGTTGCCCACGGCAACGGCCCTGGGGGCCGGGGGCAGAGAGTGAGGGGCGGGCGGGGGGCAGCGTTGCGAAGCCAGGCGTGCGCTGAACAGGCGGAGCACCAGTACCCCCTCCTGGCCCTCCGGCCCCGGGGGCCCAGCGTTCGGGCGGGTTGGCAGGGCGCCCGGGCCCGGGCGGCCGGGTTCCGGGGCGGCCTTGTTGCCCACGGCAACGGCCCTGGGGGCCGGGGGCAGAGAGTGAGGGGCAGGCGGGGGGCAGCGTTGCGAAGCCAGGCGTGCGCTGAACAGGCGCAGCACCAGTACCTCATCCTGGCCCTCTGGCCCCGGGGGCCCGGCGTTCGGGCGGGTTGGCAGGGCGCCCGGGCCCGGGCGGCCGGGGCCGGGGGGGGCCTTGTTGCCCACGGCAACGGCCCTGGGGGCCGCGGGCAGAGAGTGAGGGGCGGGCCGGGGGCAGCGTTGCGAAGCCAGGCGTGCGCTGAACAGGCGCAGCACCAGTACCCCCTCCTGGTCCTCTGGCCCCGGACGCGGAAGCTCGGCGTTCGGGCGGGTTGGCAGTGCGCCCGGGCCCGGGCGGCCGGGGCCCGGGGGGGCCTTGTGGCCTACGGCAACGGCCCTGGGGGCCGGGGGCAGAGAGTGAGGGGCGGGCGGGGGCAGCGTTGCGAAGCCAGGCGTGCGCTGAACAGGCGCAGCAACCAGTACCCCCTTCCTGGCACCTCCGGCCCCGGGCGCGGGGGGCCCGGCGTTCGGGCGGGTTGGCAGGGCGCCCGGGCCCGGGCGGCCGGGGCCGGGGGGGGCCTTGTTGCCCACGGCAACGGCCCTGGGGGCCGGGGGCAGAGAGTGAGGGGCGGGCGGGGGGCAGCGTTGCGAAGCCAGGCGTGCGCTGAACAGGCGCAGCACCAGTACCCCCTCCTGGCCCTCCGGCCCCGGGCGCGGGGGCCCGGCGTTCGGGCGGGTTGGCAGGGCAGCCGGGCCCGGGCGGCCGGGGCCGGGGGGGCCTTGTTGCCCACGGCAACGGCCCTGGGGGCCAGGGGGCAGAGAGTGAGGGGCGGGCGGGGGGCAGCGTTGCGAAGCCAGGCGTGCGCTGAACAGCGCAGCACCAGTACCCCCTCCTGGCCCTCCGGCCCCGGGCGCGGGGGCCCGGCGTTCGGGCGGGTTGGCAGGGCGCCCGGGCCCGGGCGGCCGGGGCCGGGGGGGGCCTTGTTGCCCACGGCAACGGCCCTGGGGCCGGGAGCAGAGAGTGAGGGGCGGGCGGGGGGCAGCGTTGCGAAGCCAGGCGTGCGCTGAACAGGCGCAGCACCAGTACCCCCTCCTGGCCCTCCGGCCCCGGGTGCGGGTGCCCGGCATTCGGGCGGGTTGGCAGGGCGCCCGGGCCCGGGCGACCAGGGCCGGGGGGGGCCTTGTTGCCCACAGCAACGGCCCTGGGGGCCGGGAGCAGAGAGTGAGGGGCGGGCGGGGGGCAGCGTTGCGAAGCCAGGCGTGCGCTGAACAGGCGCAGCACCAGTACCCCCTCCTGGCCCTCCGGCCCCGGGCGCGGGGGCCCGGCGTTCGGGCGGGTTGGCAGGGCTCCCAGGACCCGGGCGGCCGGGGCCGGGGGGGGCCTTGTTGCCCACGGCAAACGGCCCTGGGGGCGGGGGGCAGAGAGTGAGGGGCGGGCGGGGGGCAGCGTTGCGAAGCCAGGCGTGCGCTGAACAGGCGGAGCACCAGTACCCCCTCCTGGCCCTCCGGCCCCGGGGGCCCGGCGTTCGGGCGGGTTGGCAGGGGGCCCGGGCCCGGGGGGGGCCTTGTTTCCTACTGCAACGGCCCTGGGGGCCGGGGCAGAGAGTGAGGGGCGGGCGGGGGGCAGCGTTGCGAAGCCAGGCGTGCGCTGAACAGGCTCAGCACCAGTACCCCCTCCTGGCCCTCCGGCACAGGGCGCGGGGGGCTCGGCGTTCGGGCGGGTTGGCAGGGCGCCCGGGCCCAGGCGGCCGGGGCCGGGGGGGGCCATTGTTGCCCACGGGAACGGCCCGGGGGGCCGGGGCAGAGAGTGAGGGGCGGGCGGGGGGCAGCGTTGCGAAGCCAGGCGTGCGCTGAACAGGCGCAGCACCAATAACCCCCTCCTCGCCCTCCGGCCCCGGGGCCCGGCGTTCGGGCGGGTAGGCAGGGCGCCCGGGCCCGGGCGGGCCGGGGCCGGGGGGGGACCTTGTGGGCCTACGGCAACGGCCCTGGGGGGCCGCGGGCAGAGAGTGAGGGGCGAGGCGGGGGGGCAGCGTTGCGAAGCCAGGCGTGCGCTGAACAGAGCGCAGCACCAGTACCCCCATCCTGGTCCTCTGGCCCCGGGCGCGGAACGCTCGGCGTTCGGGGCGGGTTTGGCAGTGCGCCCTGGGCCCGGGCGGCCGGGGCCCGGGGGGCCTTGTGGCCTACGGCAACAGCCCTGGGGGCCGGGGGCAGAGAGTGAGGGGCGGGCGGGGGGCAGCGTTGCGAAGCCCAGGCGGTGCGCTGAACAGGCGCAGCACCAGTACCCCCTCCTGGCCCTCCGGCCCCGTGCGCAGGGGCCCGGCGTTCGGGCGGGTTGGCAGGGCGCCGGGGCCCAGGCCGCCGGGGCCGGGGGGGGGCCTTGTTGCCCACGGCAACGGCCCTGGGTGCCGGGGGCAGAGAGTGAGGGGCGGGCGGGGCAGCGTTGCGAAGCCAGGCGTGCGCTGAACAGGCGCAGCACCAGTACCCCCTCCTGGCCCTCCGGCCCCGGGCGCGGGGGGCCCGGCGTTCGGGCGGGTTGGCAGGGCGCCCGGGCCCGGTCGGCCGGGGCCGGGGTGGGGCCTTGTTGCCCACGGCAACGGCCCTGGGGCCGGGGGCAGAGAGTGAGGGGCGGGCGAGTGGGGCAGCGTTGCGAAGCCAGGCGTGCGCTGAACAGGCGCAGCACCAGTGCCCCCTCCTGGCCCTCCGGCCCCTATCGCGGGGGCCCGTCGTTCGGGCGCGGTTTGGCAGGGAGCCCGGGCCGGGTGGCCGAGGCCGGGGGGGCCTTGTTGCCCACGGCAACGGCCCTGGGGGCCGGGGGCAGAGGAGTGAGGGGCGGGCGGGGGGCAGCGGCGAAGCAGGCGTGCGCTGAACAGGCGCAGCCCAGTTAACCCTCCTGGCCCTCCGGCCCCGGGCGCGGGGGGCGGCGTTTACGGCGGGTTGGCAGGGCGCCCGGGCCCGGCGCGGCCGTGGGCCGGGTGGGGGCCTTGTTGCTCACGGCAATGGCCCTGGGGCGGGCGGCATGAGTGAGGGGCGGCGGGGGGCAGCGTTGCGAAGCCAGGCGTGCGCTGAACAGGCGCCAGCCA